>NC_081336.1:10459680-10574887 GCF_022539665.2 Daphnia carinata
TAAGATTGCTGGCTACATAAAATCAACACCTATACAGAAAGCTTCAGTTGCAGATATTCTTGCCAAAAGAGATTTGATTACTTGTGCTGTCACGGGCTCCGGCAAAACGGTAATCCAATTAATGAACGCTGTGTAATTTTGAAACCTTGATGCCTTCGTACTAACTTGATTCGAATGGGTCGATATGAACTGGGTAAGTTGAGGTAAAAGTAATTTTGAGTGGGCACGTCTGTGATTGCGACTACGAAAAGGTCCAATTGCATTTAAGATACTCAAGAAACCCTTCGTGACATTCGTTGATTAAGTCATCTAAAATTTCACATTTTTTCATATAGGCGGCGTACTTGGTACCGTTTATGAACATATTGTTAGAACAAGGTGTTTCTGGTGCATCCCCGCCATGGTTCAAAAGCCAGAAGTTGTAATTGTCGCACGCACTCGTGAATTTTCGATTCAAATTCACCGCGGGGCGTGTAAATTCTCCTACAATTCGGTTTTAAAATCTGTCATATATCAAGGAACTGTCACGAGCCATCATCGGTCAAATCTTCAAGCTGGGTGCAATACTCTTGTCGCGACCGCGGGGCGACTCGAGGATTTTCTCAATTAGTGTCACGTCAGGTAATCTATGGTAACACAGATTCCGTAATGGTGAAATTCGGTGTACCCACGGTGGCCGAAGCCATGGAATTAGGCCGAAAAGCTGCCGCATTTGTGTCGGCAAAATATGTCCAACCCATTAATTTGGAATTCGAAAAAGTCTATTACCCCTATTTATTGATCAACGAAAAGAGGTAATTACGGTTCTGATTTATAAAGACTTGTTAGATGAGATACCAGTTGCACTGTCTGTTTCTGTCTTCACAGGTATCCAGGATTGTATTGGACCAAACCTGAAAAGTTTGACAAAATGGATTGTAACGGTTTAGAAACTGTTCGTCGTGATAATTGTCAACTCGTTGCCAATCTTATCAATAGCTGGTCTGCAGAAAAGTTTGATTGATCGGTGAACAAAAAGTCATCAGTTTTAGTATTCAAAGTTTGAGGTTTTGATATTTTCTCTTAGAGATCCGGATGGAGCACTAGAATACGCCAAACAATCTATTTTCGACTTGCTGCGCAACAAAGTCGATATCTCACTTCTGATGATTACCAAGGTAGAACGTAACTATGTTTTGGAATACTGTGATTTTATCCGTTTGCTTTCTTTTATTAAAAAGGAGCTGACTAAAACAGATAAAGACTACGCCAGTAAACAGGCACATGTGGAACTAGCTCACAAGATGCGTAAGCGAGATGCTGGTACAACCCCAAAATTAGGGGATCGAGTTCCGTATGTCATTATCGCAGCCGCTAAAAGTACACCAGCTTACCTCAAGGTTCGTCTTTGGATTTCAAATTTCTCATGAACTATTAAGTTTTCATACGTCTTCTTTAGACGGAAAACCCTATTTTTGTAATGGAATACAGCGTACCTATTGATGCCCCATACCATTTGGAAAATCAGCTTTCAAAACCCCTTGTTCGGATTTTGGAACCCATACTTGGATCTAAAGCGGAATCATTGTTGCTACGTAAACACGGACTTATCGCCTTTATTTGCTTGACATAATTGAACGGTTTGTATTCCGTATTGTAGATGGTTACCATACCCGGACGCCTTCATTTGTTACTTCAAAAATTGGTGGATTGGCTAGCTTTACCACACGCAAATCCACCTGTGTTGGATGCAAAACCGTCCTTCCAGACGATAGTGCTGTATGCAAGTAAGTCTAATTTCTGCCTATCTCGGCGATGTTTGTTAAAATTGCTGTTCCAATTTAAACAGATTTTGCAAGCCGAAAGAATCGGAGTTCTACCAGAGGGAAATTGGCCAACTTTATGCTCTCGAAGAGAAGTTTAATCGTTTATGGACAGAATGTCAACGGTGCCAGGGAAGTCTCAACGAAGAGATTCTTTGTTGCAAGTAAATAGTTTGAGTGATATCCTAATCATGTTACATACTTAATACTAATCGTTTGCCACATTTAGCCGAGATTGCCCCATCTATTATATGAGGACAAAAGTTAGAAAAAATCTCACGGAACAGGGTAAACTTATGGAAAGATTCAGCCTACCCTGACAACCTACCGCTCTCGTCAATGATGGTGCATACAGGTAGTGGCTTGGCTTTTGTAAAATAGATTGGAAACAATAAATTACACGACTCATTGTTCAGTAAGTTCCCCATAACCAAAAGATTTTAATAAAAATGGTGTATAGCGCCGTAAGAGTCTCGGAGGGAGCAGGCGGTAAAATACGTGATGTCATGTAATTCCGTATTTTGAAAAACGAAAGTTGATGGCATTAGTAAGTAGATGTATAAGTTATTAGAAAAGTCACGTTGTTGCGAATGATCCAGTCGACGAAACATCGTACGAACCAACGCACATTGAATTAATTAGATTAAGTTCTTAGTCTTTCTGTTTTTTTTGTTTTTTTTTTGTGGTTTATTTCAATATCTAGATTTTTTTCTTCCCATCCCATTTAAAAAATTTTTTTCATTGGCAACAAATTTTACTTACATTTATTTTATTTTTCTTTCCTTTTTTTTTCTTTTTATTATGCCACCCGCGAAAGATGTCGTAGCAAATTTGCAATAGACTAAATTCATTCATTTCTTTTGATCGGTACTTTTGATTTCAATTCTCAAATTCAAACCGTTTAACTAGTATCATTATTTGATTTTATTTTAGAAATCTAGCTGTTGTCGGTATGGCATTGGCACTAAGTGGAGTTGCGTTTGCAGGGCAACAAGTTTCGGGGGTCGTTGATGCCATGAGAGAAGCTGTGTAAGCCACATTTAAAAAATTCAATTTGCTGTGCCAGTATTCATTTCTTTTTTGCATTTTGATAATAGACATGCTGGTTATCCGGATAATCCCAATACTCACGGGCTTGTTGCTGGTATTTGGTCGTCTCTGCTGGGCGTTTTGTTTCACGCGCTGGGACTGGCATTTTAGTGGACCACATTGGTTTCCAAATGACGGCTGCCGTCGTGTTCTCTGTTCAAATTACAGTGGTAAGTTTTGACCATAAATAAATGACTATTAACAAGTAAATAATAAGATGCATTATTTCTTTCCTTCTATAGGGTTTAGCAACCATGTGCTTCATGTTACCAAAGTGCAAGAAAGGTGACGGCAAATCCGACGGGGATGACACGACAGTGGATGCCATATCTACGAGGACAACATCGTTTACTTATTCGTGGATATCGTGGATGTCGGTGAGTTTCCACGATTAACTATTTCTCAGCCCGAATCTCCAGCCGAGTCCGTCACGTGCAAATCAGTGTCGATCCCATTACCGCGAGACTGTGCCATTATTCGCCGCATGCGCGCTGAAACATATGCCGGGTTCTCTGGCTGAACAGATTAGGCCCATCGTGTAGACTAGATAATTGAATTTAGAAACTTGAGAATCTCATCTAGCACCCTACCACTGGCCACATCTGTAACAATACCCGATATTTTCCGTGTCTCTTCCGGCTGGCTTTAACTATTTTATGAAAATCATATCCGGCTAATCCATACTCTGTCGCACGATCTGCTTTTAATCCAATCGATAATTTTCAGGAAAGCGTTTTGGCTTCGTTTTTTCAGCCAATTTTTGATATTCGAGCAGAACAAGAGAAAAATCGATTCATGCGACAAAATCTTGTTTAAATTTAATTGAGCTTAAGCCAAATTGAATTTTAAAAATGCATTACATTTTATGTGGTGTTGTGGCGAATGGTACGGGAATGGATGAATAGGCTTTTAACAGCTGTGGTGATCACATTCAAATATTATCGATTCGACCGAAAGATGGTCGTGCTCGTCAGAGCGTCCACCCACACGCTTTATGCTAGTCATTGACTAAAAAATGTTACTTAAAGAAGCGAACCGTTCTGACCGTTGAATGAAGGACGCACGCGAGTCTTTTGATCTACTAGCGGAATAAGGATACAAAAATTGATAAATTTCCAGTTTGAAGTAGACATTTTTTTCCCCTTTTTGCAATGATAACGCCATCAACCGTTATGGCGTGACGTGTTCCATCGTTCCAAATCACTTTTCTTGTTCCCATTTTCTTTTCCGAGGGCTTTTCAAGTGGGAAAAAGGAAGAAGCCTTTGAAGTAGGAAGAACAAGCAAAGTATAAACATAGAGATTGGTAACGATAACGGAATTTCGTGAAATTAAATATGGGGAACTGAGAATTCGATGACTAACTGTAAAATTATTAGTGCGATTGAGTTGTTTTCCTCTGCAATTTTTAAAAACTTGTACGTACCTATTGACTGATCTAGTATAGTCACAGGTAGAATACTCTAAACCAATGCAATCACGCGTGAATGTATAAAAATCGGAAGCCGCTTAAATTTTTTTTTTCTTGCGCAAGAAGGAAGCGTGAATGACGGTACGATCACCAGGTCAATGCAATGAGAAGTTGTAAAAATAATTCAATTATTTTTCTTTGTTTAGGCTATTCCCAAAAAACTAATTGAAATCGTGTTTCATAAGCCACATTGTTTTAACTGGTAGCCCTTCGTGGTAGGACCATCGAAGCTCTTGTCTAAGTATTAAAACACTAGAATTCGTTGGAGCATTTTTTTTTTAACATCTTTATTTTTAAGATCCAAATTATTGCCGACAGTACAAGCAATCTGTAGTAACCAAGCATAGAATTCGTGAAAGAAATCGAAAGAAAAGAGAAGCTGGAGAGGTATAACTATGAAAATGTAAGCATGCTTAGAAAATCTGTGGACTTTGTTCAAATCCCGTCCCATTTAAATTAAGGTATTGGGAGAATGAATGAATGAAATTGGGGGAGGGAGAGAGGTGACAATGGCCATAACGATTAAAAAATTTTCCGCTTTAACAGCATAGTTATTTCTTAACCAATTATGCCATTGTCGTCTCTCTTCACTCAATTTTGCCCCTTCCTTCAAACGTTACGAATTTAAACAAAGCCAAAGCACACAGAATTATCTAAGCATCAAAACATATTCATTGTTAGACCTTCTTTCCTCTGCTTTCATTTGGTCGTTAGAAGAACGATGTCCAAACATCGTTTTGAGTCTTTTGAAGAATTTCTTCCCCTTTTTTTCTGCCTTTGGCTCCGGAAACATTTCTTTGGCGAAAGCCACTTCTGCCATCTTCTTCTCAAAATCGATATTTTCGTTTTCGACAATCACTTGCAGGGCTTTTTCTCTTCGCCGGAGAAGTTCGGTTAGTTTCGCGCGTTCTACTTCCGATGATGCAGACGCAAGTTTTGTTTTATGATCATCCAGCGCGTCTTCTGCATCACGTATAACTTCGCGGGACCTCCTTTTGTCATTTTCGTAGAGTTTTTCCAGCTTAGAAAAAGTCTTCCTGAGCTTGTCGATGCTGTTGCATTCAATGACAAGCGGTTCAGATTTGTTCCCGGAGGCGGCCCTTTTTATCTTGAACGCTACCATTATGGCCATTATGGTCTGTGACATGTACTTTTCATACTTTTCGCGATTTTTCTTATTCTTGTCTTTTGCTATATCGATCAGTAACGTCAAGTAATTGATCATAGCACCGGTCAAGTTTAGTGTAGTATTAGGTTCGGCATCCGATTTTGTTGTCGGGGTTTCGGGAGGCGTTTCCTTTCCTGTTGTGCGTGTTATTTTGATCAAATGCGCATTTTGTTGATGTAAATGGAGGTCGTGGAAGAGTCTGCAACCGAGGAAGTTGGGCATAGCCTTATATCCTGCACACACGTAAATTGGGATTTCAGTTGTTTTGTCTTGTAATACAACGTGGGTGTAGAAAAATCCAACGACCTCTTCCCATTTTACGTGCTCTTTGAACTTCCCTGTACGCTTAGACTTGACCAAATTGTACTTCGTAAAAGGCGTTAAGTTGGGCTCGCCTATTTGTTGCCATTGTTGTAGACTGATGATTGACTCGTCACAGCCTTTGTCAATCACCATATCCACTTTATGCTTGTTCAGACATACCTGCACAGACTTGATCTTGATGGTATTATCTTCTCTCAAAAATCCCGGTTTGACGAATTTCTGTTTCATTCGCTCGAAGAATCGTGATTGCTTCGACTGTTGGGCGCCCTTTGCAGTTCCATCTGGTTTCTCTGCTTGGCAATCAGTACTAGATGAAGTATTCTGGGGTAAAGGATGCGTCGTGTTACATTCCTGTAACAAGTCGCTCCTGTTTTCTGGTGTCAACTGTTCAGGTTGTTCTTCTCTGCTGGAAGATCCTGTTAATGCTGTGACGAACGTGAAGATATTCATAAATGAGGGAACCATTTTGAATATTTCGATTTACTTCGGGTGCTTGAAAAACACCGCTCGCTGTCTCGCTTTATGGCATTTTTCGACGGAAGACAGAACCCATCACTGCTCAAACTCTGATGTTTTTTCAAAAAAAAAATGTTAATAAGATAAGGTAATTTGAATTGTGTGAAGGAAATTAAATGAATTAGAATTTTTCCCGTAATGTTCAACACAAATAACTGTAAAAAACTCTAAAAAGTATTTTTATTTCGTGAAAAACTATCTCAGTTTTGGAATCTTCTGAATTCACATGCATGCCGTCTATAGGACATATACCCTGGTGGTTATTACTGTTTCCGCTATCATTTCCACGATATACCGTCCCGCCTTAGCCAACTCGTGTTTTTCGTTTGCACCTCGACGCAGACCTACGTTGTTATGTGCTTGAGTCTTGCTCTTTAGCATGCCAAAGAAATTTGACTACTATTGCTATTTTTATTTATAGCTAAGGAGAAGTAAGATACCACAAGCTGTTTGAAGAATGGGCATGTTGGATCGTTCACAACCTTGGCTAAGCCATGTTTGCCATACCCACCCTATCCAGAAAGACAGCAAAAGAATAGGTCAGTTTCGATGGCTGAAACATCACCAGTGCTTTGGCATGATCAGGTGCAAAAACGACTGAAAAGATTGAATCAACACTTATTACTCGAACGAAAAGGAGTTGAGCACAAAGGAGGATACTGTGAAAAAAGATAGATGCCTGTCAACAGCATCATCTGACAGTTGTAATGGAGGTTGTGGAGGGCTTAAGAAGAAAAAATATAGGCGTTTTGGAGAGGTTGATAAAACAGAGAAGAAAAAACTGACACCCAGACAATGGCTTCTATTGGTTGTTCTCTCATTAGCAACTCTCACATCATCATTTGCCTTTCCCCCCCGTTCTTTCCCTAAATTGTAAGTATCTGTGAAATAAGATCATATGTAATGTGAAATCTAAATGTTTGCTTTAATCTCTAGGCTGAAGATAAGGGTGCCACAGTATCCATTTATGGATTTATTATTGGTACCAACTGCCTGACATCGTTTCTTGTCACACTCCTTTTATTGGAAAAACGTAAATATTACCCCAAATTTGTTCCATAAACGTGTAATTTGCATCTTCATCTTTCTTTCAGCTAAAAGTTAGTGGCGTTCGGTTCACCTTTGTTTCTGGAGTTTTCATTGGAGGTATTTGCTGCTTATTATCGGGGTGAGTAGTAAATTACACAAAAAAAACGCAAAAGCTGGGTTTTAATCAGTAAACTTTAAAAGCTTTTTAGAGTATTTCCCTCCCGGGGGTTCATTCGTCGTAATATCTATATTGATCCGCGTCATTCACGCTGCCGGAAACGCTGGAACAATTACGGCGACGTTTACGTACACTGCTGTGGAGTTTCCCAATTCCGTTGCCAAAATCTTTGTAAGATTCACTAATGCAGGTTTAGCGTTCGCTGTTCAATTTCTACCATTGTTCTAATTTTAGACTCTTACAAGAACCATGATGAACATTGCCCAGTTTGCTAGTCCTATAGTCGGTGGTGCATTGCATGAAGTAGGTGGTTTTAAGACTACCTTTATCCTCATGGGAGGAATTCAAACTATTATGGCCTTTATTGCATTACCCTTTCTCGCCGATTATGACGGTAAGTTAGTTCAAAATATTGTAGGTCACCAGCCTTCTCATCTCGTTTCTCAACATTTTAGTGTCACAGTATGACGAGGGATAAACTAAAACTCAATCGCCATTGGCTATTTTGTGTATTCCATCCATTTGGATCCCGTTCTTCACGTTCATCGTATCGACATGTCGAACGGGTTCCTCTCGATCAACTTTGAACCGCAAGTGTTGCGTACGGTATGTTTTCCGTCTTGGCGTTATTATTAATTTCTTTAGAATCATTTTATGTTTTGTTTGCAGTTTGACTTGACACCATTTTACGTGGGTATCTTTTTCGGACTGAAAGACGGTGCCAACAGTATAGCCAGCCCTATTTGGGGATACTTGTGCGATCGCCGAGGACCTGTGAAGCTCGGCTTTTTTTCGAGTACCATGATCGGAGCCTTGTCCATATTTTTGCTGGGGCGTTTTCCCTTCGTTCCTATTGATCGGTACTTTTGATTTCAATTCTCAAATTCAAACCGTTTAACTAGTATCATTATTTGATTTTATTTTAGAAATCTAGCTGTTGTCGGTATCGCATTGGCACAAAGTGGAGTTGCGTTTGCAGGGCAACAAGTTTCGGGGGTCGTTGATGCCATGAGAGAAGCTATGTAAGCCACATTTAAAAAAATCAATTTACTGTACCAGTATTCATTTCTTTTTTTTTTCGTTTTGATAATAGACATGCTGGTTATCCGGATAATCCCAGTACTCACGGGCTTGTTGCCGGTATATGGTCGTCTCTTAGTGGTGCTGGGCGTTTTGTTTCACGCGCTGGGACTGGCATTTTAGTGGACCACATTTGGTTTCCAAATGACGGCTGTCGTCGTCTTCTCTGTCCAAATTACAGTGTTAAGTTTTATGCAAAAATGACTATTAACAAATAATTAGATGTATTGTTTATTTCCTTCTATAGGGACTAGCAACCATTTGCTTCATGTTACCAAAGTGCAAGAAAGGGGACGGCAAATCCGACGGGGATGACATGACAGTGGATGCCATATCTACGAGGACAACATCGTTTACTTATTCCGTCGTGGATGTCGGTGAGTTTCCATGATTAACTATTTCTCAGCCCGAATCTCCAGCCGAGTCCGGCCACACCTCGAAATGCTGCCCGAATCTATTGATGAATCGACGGAAAGCTGCGTGAACAATACATTCCAGAAGCTGTGACATGCGATGAAAAGGAACTGTTTAAGGGGATCGTCTGTGGGGAACACTTTAACAATTTTGATAAAGTCGTCCTCCAGGTAAACCATTTTTCGAAACAGTAGTTTATGTTTTGAAAATATCTATTTGGATTTGCTTTAGGTTACAGAAAAAGATGTACCTCGATAAATAACATCATTCGAAGAAGCCGGCCTGCGCCTACTACTACTTCAAAACATTAAGATTGCTGGCTACATAAAATCAACACCTATACAGAAAGCTTCAGTTGCAGATATTCTTGCCAAAAGAGATTTGATTACTTGTGCTGTCACGGGCTCCGGCAAAACGGTAATCCAATTAATGAACGCTGTGTAATTTTGAAACCTTGATGCCTTCGTACTAACTTGATTCGAATGGGTCGATATGAACTGGGTAAGTTGAGGTAAAAGTAATTTTGAGTGGGCACGTCTGTGATTGCGACTACGAAAAGGTCCAATTGCATTTAAGATACTCAAGAAACCCTTCGTGACATTCGTTGATTAAGTCATCTAAAATTTCACATTTTTTCATATAGGCGGCGTACTTGGTACCGTTTATGAACATATTGTTAGAACAAGGTGTTTCTGGTGCATCCCCGCCATGGTTCAAAAGCCAGAAGTTGTAATTGTCGCACGCACTCGTGAATTTTCGATTCAAATTCACCGCGGGGCGTGTAAATTCTCCTACAATTCGGTTTTAAAATCTGTCATATATCAAGGAACTGTCACGAGCCATCATCGGTCAAATCTTCAAGCTGGGTGCAATACTCTTGTCGCGACCGCGGGGCGACTCGAGGATTTTCTCAATTAGTGTCACGTCAGGTAATCTATGGTAACACAGATTCCGTAATGGTGAAATTCGGTGTACCCACGGTGGCCGAAGCCATGGAATTAGGCCGAGAAGCTGCCGCATTTGTGTCGGCAAAATTTGTCAAACCCATTAATTTGGAATTCGAAAAAGTCTATTACCCCTATTTATTGATCAACGAAAAGAGGAAATTACGGTTCTGATTTATAAAGACTTGTTAGATGAGATACCAGTTGCACTGTCTGTTTCTGTCTTCACAGGTATCCAGGATTGTATTGGACCAAACCTGAAAAGTTTGACAAAATGGATTGTAAGGGTTTAGAAACTGTTCGTCGTGATAATTGTCAACTCGTTGCCAATCTTATCAATAGCTGGTCTGCAGAAAAGTTTGATTGATCGGTAAACAAAAAGTCATCAGTTTTAGTATTCAAAGTTTGAGGTTTTGATATTTTCTCTTAGAGATCCGGATGGAGCACTAGAATACACCAAACAATCTATTTTCGACTTGCTGCGCAACAAAGTCGATATCTCACTTCTGATGATTACCAAGGTAGAGCGTAACTATGTTTTGGAATACTGTGATTTTATCCGTTTGCTTTCTTTTATTAAAAAGGAGCTGACTAAAACAGATAAAGACTACGCCAGTAAACAGGCACATGTGGAACTAGCTCACAAGATGCGTAAGCGAGATGCTGGTACAACCCCAAAATTAGGGGATCGAGTTCCGTATGTCATTATCGCAGCCGCTAAAAGTACACCAGCTTACCTCAAGGTTCGTCTTTGGATTTCAAATTTCTCATGAACTATTAAGTTTTCATACGTCTTCTTTAGACGGAAAACCCTATTTTTGTAATGGAATACAGCGTACCTATTGATGCCCCATACCATTTGGAAAATCAGCTTTCAAAACCCCTTGTTCGGATTTTGGAACCCATACTTGGATCTAAAGCGGAATCATTGTTGCTACGTAAACACGGACTTATCGCCTTTATTTGCTTGACATAATTGAACGGTTTGTATTCCGTATTGTAGATGGTTACCATACCCGGACGCCTTCATTTGTTACTTCAAAAATTGGTGGATTGGCTAGCTTTACCACACGCAAATCCACCTGTGTTGGATGCAAAACCGTCCTTCCAGACGATAGTGCTGTATGCAAGTAAGTCTAATTTCTGCCTATCTCGGCGATGTTTGTTAAAATTGCTGTTCCAATTTAAACAGATTTTGCAAGCCGAAAGAATCGGAGTTCTACCAGAGGGAAATTGGCCAACTTTATGCTCTCGAAGAGAAGTTTAATCGTTTATGGACAGAATGTCAACGGTGCCAGGGAAGTCTCAACGAAGAGATTCTTTGTTGCAAGTAAATAGTTTGAGTGATATCCTAATCATGTTACATACTTAATACTAATCGTTTGCCACATTTAGCCGAGATTGCCCCATCTATTATATGAGGACAAAAGTTAGAAAAAATCTCACGGAACAGGGTAAACTTATGGAAAGATTCAGCCTACCCTGACAACCTACCGCTCTCGTCAATGATGGTGCATACAGGTAGTGGCTTGGCTTTTGTAAAATAGATTGGAAACAATAAATTACACGACTCATTGTTCAGTAAGTTCCCCATAACCAAAAGATTTTAATAAAAATGGTGTATAGCGCCGTAAGAGTCTCGGAGGGAGCAGGCGGTAAAATACGTGATGTCATGTAATTCCGTATTTTGAAAAACGAAAGTTGATGGCATTAGTAAGTAGATGTATAAGTTATTAGAAAAGTCACGTTGTTGCGAATGATCCAGTCGACGAAACATCGTACGAACCAACGCACATTGAATTAATTAGATTAAGTTCTTAGTCTTTCTGTTTTTTTTTGTGGTTTATTTCAATACCTAGATTTTTTTTCTTCCCATCCCATTAAAAAATTTTTTTTTTATTCAATTAAAGTCTTATTTCTCAAACAAAATATTTGCTTTAGGCTCGTAGGGGGCTAGTCGCTAGGTGGCCCAGGTGCTGTGCTGAGCTGAGCTGCTGATGGCCACATTTATCATGGCGTCGTAGCGGCTAGTTATATCACGGCAGCCGAACGTGGTAGACCTTTATTTTTGTAGGTGAAATCCAAGGGAGGAAATGCAAATGCTCGGCGCCATCTTGTACGAACGATGTGGTCTGGCGGACACCTTACCAAGGTGACCATGCATTACCTTCGAGTGTATTTAAGGTATACCATTTACTTGCTTTGTAAAAGCTAGGTTTTTAACTTGTGCATCGTAACGATTTTGAATTGGGTAAGTTGCAAGTCGGTAGATTTGCTCTGCAGTTTCCCGGATACCAGAACCCTGCTTCGCGAGAACTACTCTACGTTGTTCTGGGGGGCTTAGACGAACATCTGAATCCGATTTTGAAGAAGTCTTGCATCGATGGACACTGACAAAATATAGGTGAAATAGCTACAAATTTTTATTAGCAAGGTTCACTTGTGTTCCAACTCATTTTATTTTTCAGGAAGCTGCACATGAATGTTGGGTATTTTATCATAAGTAGAATACAGATAGATTCTGTAGTAGTAGATCTCTTTAGTTGGGTATTGAAATTGGCTTTGGTTTGTATGGGATCTGATGAGGTCTCAGTTGCATTTGATCCTACTTGTTATTTATCACTGCCAATGCCAGTCGAAAAGGAAGTACCAGTTGACCTGTATCTGGCTAACGTGGACCTTTTAGCAGAAATTTTTCTGCTTTCAAGGGATTCAAAGAGTTTGTAGAATATTATGTCTCTAGGATTCCACAGTTTTAGGTAATTCAATTGACAAGAAATTTACACTGATTCTTGTTTTATTTTTCTAAAGGCAGAATCTTAATTATAAAGGATTGGGAAAGAAAATTGACGGAGGCTCAGTGCCAAAAAAATTATGGTAGTTGGAATGATTACCGAAGCTCTTCGGATTCGTTTATTTCACTCGTTATGGTATTTAAAGAAAATAAACGTGTACCTGTGTCCCTTTGTATCTGTCCCCGATTTCCTCTTCACTTGCGATAATTCTGCAGCGGGTCATGCAGATACTGTGATCAGCAGAAAAAGTTGGAAGTGCGCTGCCCGGAAAGCAAATCTGGGGTAAAAGAAAAAAACTTATTCCAACTAGTAAGCCATTCCCAAATTCAACCAACAAAAAGGTACACAGTGAGATTTGCTTAACAATTATGTTTCTTTAATTGATTTTAAAATTAGGAAAAGGTGGAAGGAAAAACTTCGTTCTCTGGTAGTGTTTTAGTTAAAATCCTTTTTGTGCAAATTCATTTTTGAAATTGTTTACCTCATTTTCGAATGGTTCCGTTCACATTTGTTGTTCATGTGAGATTTTATGTTTACCAGTTACTGCATTATATTGACCACTATTGCAAGATGTTTGTTTAGGAATAACTACTGTTTTGTTTATCTGGAATGTTGTGTGGGAGTCCATCAGGAATTGCTGGTCTGCAGTAAATTTGTCAGGTATATGTTAGCTTTCATCAGCAAAACGTTATGCACTAATTGTGTTTGGTTTTCGTGGTATAGGCTAGGTGATGAAGATCAATGAATCAGAAAATGTTTTGCATGGGTGGTGAATGTTCTGACAGTTTTAACAGTTGTGATGTGGTGTATTTCACTTCCACGCATCATGGTGTTTTTATCTATCAGTTGAATTGTATGGTTAATTTTCTGTTCGTGTAACCTCATTTCCTCTTGAATCATATAGTAGAAATTGGTGACCTGAAACAATGAACATGGAAAAATCACCTGTGCCAACGTTGACGATGTTTGATTGATGAAGTGCTGGAAACTAAAATTAATTTTCTTTACAATTTGGTTTCAGGCTATCTTTATAATTTTTTATTAGTTTTGCGTTTGTTTAGAGTCCGCAAGCTCGTAGCTGATTTCCTCCTTTAGATACCACCTGTCGACGGTTTGACAGCCTCACACAATTGAACGTATGCCAAAAAGTAATTGATCCAATTTAATGTATGCAATGTATACTAATTACACCATTCAAAACAATATTCCAGGCCAAAGTGAGCTCTTCCGATCAGAAAAGTGACGGCGTATCCATTTAATTGAAAATAGGCACAAGATAACGCACAATTGGCGTTCTTGCCTCAATGGAGAAATTTTTCCGTGGAACTTATGACCGAAATACCATTGCAGCTGTTCAAAAAAAAAGAAAAGTGTATTATCATGCAGATGTTGACTAGCTAACAATCCAGAGATACGTCAACTTGCGAAATTTCTAGATGTGTGTGAAGCGCAATCAGCATCCTTGTTGAACTGTGAACCCAAATCATGTATTTTCCTAGAAATATCTAGGTTTTTGGATAAATAAATAAGTCAGTGAAAAAATGTGATTGTGTGTGAGTGATTCACGATCTAAAAGTATGTTTAAAGAGTTCACATCAATGCAGTTCCCGTCTCAAAAAAGCAATATTTTCAATTTTGATGAATTTTTCGGTTGTTAATTGGAAAACAAGATGACGCTGCTGTGTCACTATTTACTTGCTGACTAAGTGTGAACGGTGAAAGCTGTGTTCGAAAGTTTCTGTTAAATATGTCATATTCCAATGGAAAACTTAAGAAAAACTAATGGTGCTTCTGTACGTTTTAATCCCTGAGTGTGTTTTAGAAGTGAAGCCCACAGAATGCTTGCCCACACGGCACACCCCCTTCCTGGGAGCCTCCTAAAAGGTTCTAAGCCTCCCCAGCGCATCAATCATGCCGTTGGGAAGCGCTGAGGAAGGCCACAAGCAGGTGGACAATTTGTCGAGGAGCATGGCAATATGTGCAATTCAAGAAATGTGTTTGTGATATTGTCAGGAGTGTTTTAGGAGCTCCCTTCATGAAAGTAAGACTCATGCATTCAAATAATGGGAAAAAATAAATGGATTGGATTTGGTAACGACATTAGAGCTGTATTCAACATTTTCATCTAATAAACCATATTCCTATAGAACGACGTGTGAAAGCATAAATATTTGGCAGGGAAATACTCATTCTGAAACGAGGAGATGTGATAAAACAACACTCAATTATCCAGTCATGGAGCTTGTAGGACAAGGGAATTTTCATGATAAATAGTATAAGAGGATGAGTATAAAGGCTGCATAAGAGGATATGATATAGCATAAGAGGATATGATGAGTGATAAGCAGATTTTTTTAAAAAGAGATAGAAAAAAAGAACATTCGTTTAAAAAACACATACAAGAGACGTAAAGAGATAGGAAGGAAACACTCGATGTGGTTCCCACAATATTTTTTTTTCATTTTCAATACATCATCATTAGATGTATTTTTAGCTGTGTGTTGAAGAGAAAGCCATTGAGCCAACTTGTGCACATCGAACGGAAGCGCACGTCTTTTTAAAGATTCACATCAATTCCCAATTCAGATCCTTTCTTTTCTCCTTCTTTCAATTGGAACTTGTTCAGACCAAAGGACTCCGTGGATAGATCTCGTTGGGATGAGCATTCTGATTGCTGCTGGCGGTATCGTTCGTTTGCCGACTATTACAATACTACAATTTTTTAAAAACAAAACAAATAGAAACAGTTCACAGGATGAAATGTAGAAAATGAAAATTGCTTTCATACCAGCTGCCTCCTCTCCCACTTTTTCATGGCCATTTTGTATTTCTCAAATTCGTTACATCAGTCGGAGTAGACCTTCTGATAATCGTGTGATTTGCTGGGGGCAGCGCATCGCTGCGTATCGACCGTGATATTATAACTGCACAGCGTGTCCGCTCCTAACCGGCAGTCATATCGGCCGGCTTCTTGTTCCATCACGCCCATAATCACCATGCCTTGCTCGGCCGTCTGGATAGATTTGTCTGACCTAGAAAGTTTGTCAAATGAACATTTAAAAAAAAATCATTTTCATTCAATAAAAAACAAATTACCTGAACGACAGCTGGTATTGGCCTTTCTTTCGGCACTTCAATGGCTCAGGGTAATAGCGGGGAGTAGCGTACGTTGTTTTTGTACTAAGCTGGAGCCTCTGTGTAGTAACTGGGAGCGGCGTAAGTGGTAGTGTAGTAACTGGGAGCGGCGTAAGTGGTAGTGTAGTAACTGGGAGCGGCGTAAATGGTAGTGTAGTTACTTGGAGCTGAGTAGTACTCATTGCCTTGGTGTAGTATCTGGGAGTAGCATATGTAGTTGTGTAGTATTGCACTTCACTGTAATAGCTTGGTATAGCATGCGGTAGGGTGTAGTACTCGGGTGCCTTTCTAGTGCAGTATTGAGTAGCATCAGTGTAGTAAGCTGGAGCTGCGTAAGTGGTTGTATAGTACTCAGCTTTCTTTTGGTAATACTCCACGGCTGCAGTAGTTTAATATTCCTCGGCCTTTGTGGTGTAGTATTGAGGAGCCTTAGTATAGTAAGCATACTGTATAAAAAGGAAAACCAAAGGCTATCGCTAATAACCTACCACAAATCCTAAGCAATATCAAACGTTCTACAACTGATAGTGCTCAAGTAACTTGTTCATCTTCCGGTGACATGCAACACATGCGCAGGCTAAAAGGTCAGTTGCTCAGCTATTCTTCAACTTAAATTGAATCTAGAAATACGAAAGAGGAATCATGAACCACAGCCCCTAACACTGTTGTTTACAACCTGTGTTATATGAAGCTACAAACGAAAAACATTTTTAATGATTAATAAAATGCAAAAAACCTTTTACTGTTGGAGGTAGAGAGGCATGTAAACGAGAGAACCACAACTCATAAATCGTTTTCCTAGTAAACAGCTTCCATATAAAATTCGATGCAATGTGCTATTTGTTTTTTCTTCAATTACTGGCAAAATAAAATCATGCCAGTTCCTATATATATATGAGCTGAACTACAAAACACAACTTTAGCTTCAGTCTAGAGCAAAGTAATCCTAAACAACAAAAACTTACCTTGTTTTCATAAACCGCAGCGTTTTCACTTAAGCAGTAGTCTAGCAATGGCTGCCGAATGAAATGTTTACATCGTTATGAGAGTTGCCAAATGAAAAAGTTGACACAAATTATTTTAAGAGGCAAAATGAAATACAAGTTTAAATCACGTTAAAATTTTAGCGTCATAAATATCTAATTTTTCACATCTAATAACACATAGATATTGCTACATGAGGAATATGTTTTCGCGATAAAAAGAATTGTGTTTAGGGAATGAAGAAATGGTAGTGCTGAATGCGTCTGTGCATTCAAGTTCAGACCACCAGTGTGCTTTCCAGTTCAGAGGAGTAACCACCGCAATTAGTGCTCCAGCGAGTGTTTGTGGATAACAGGTTTGTTAATAGAATATTAAACTTACGAATGACCATAACGAATAATGATTTTGTCTGATCCAGACCTTTACCTTTTCTGACTTATTCCACCTTCGTTCTGTCGAAGAATTTGTTGCCATCGGCTCCTGTTTTGCCTTACATTTGCTGCTCTCACCAAACATTTTTTCGCTAATTTGCTGCGGTCCCGAGCTCTCTTGCCGTTTTCCCGTTGCCTGCAATTTGAGTTTATTTGTGGATCCCCAAAAGGTAACTATAATTTTTTTATTTAGTGCTGGACTAGCTGGACATAGGAGATCGGGCTTGATACGGCGGCACCGTTTCAAGTGACCGATACTATTAGTTAAGAGTAAGACCATTGTTGCTAAACTTCGTGTGAGTGCTGGACTAGCTGGACATAGGAGATCGGGCTTGATACGGCGGCACCGTTTCATGTGACCGATACTATTAGTTAAGTGTAAGACCATTGTTGCTATACTTCGTGTGAGTGCTGGACTAGCTGGACATAGGAGATCGGGCTTGATACGGCGGCACCGTTTCAAGTGACCGATACTATTAGTTAAGAGTAAGACCATTGTTGCTACACCTCGTGTGATCAGTTGTTTGACACAGGGCAACGTCTTAAATTGCATTAATGATTAAGTTTTCATGGGAAACATTGCTAAAATTTTTTAGCTTTGTTGACATTAAGTTTTTTTGTAACAACGAAGAAATATATAGAAATTCTTATACTAAGTAATAAGTATTTTTCCGTCCTCAACAGTCGTGTTGGTATTTTTGTATTGCAGAACTAGCTGCAGGAACTTCCACGGATTGTGGTGATTCGCCTCTATTTCATTCAAGATTATTTCGAGAATGCAAAGGGTTAGTCGTAGTTGGAAATCACAAGCAAAGAAGAGACAAATTCGGCGTGAAGTGGAACGTAACGTCGAACAATTGAATTTTTTTCAGTTTCATCGTCAACCGTCAAATAGTAGTGTTTCTGAATCTGAAGAAGATCAGGTTTGTTTTAGCCACGTCCCTTTAATTGAATCTGAGACAGCTAATAACGTTTTGTTATGCGACTCTCACGATGATGTGCCCTTGTCTTCTGTTGAGGATGTTGGCGACGATAATGTTATCGTTGTTCAAAGTGACTGTAGTTTCACAGATTCTTTTGTCGATTTTGATGTAATTGATGACGAATTGGTAGTTAGTGAAGAACAGCCCCTACAAACGTTTCAAAATAAGTTGTCGTCGTGGGGTATTGATTGTGGGATTCCCCATGCGCATGTAAACAAGCTTTTGGCAGTTTTAAAAACACATCATTGCCATTATGATCTCCCTTCCGATGCTCGTACATTACTTAAAACGCCCAGGAAAGTTAGAGTTATTCCTATGCATCCTGGAGAATATTTTCATTTTGATTTACAGAACGGTCTCAAGGGTTTGATAAAAAATAGTTGTCTTCCGTCAACTCACACTGCCATTGAAATTGAAATGCTAATCAACGTTGATGGTTTGCCCATCTTCAGCAGCAGCACCTCCAAACAGTTATGGGTAATTCTGGGTATGATTCGAGGAATTTCTGGTTTGGAAAAAGTACCATTCGTTATTGGAATATATTATGGTCTTGAGAAGCCCATGGGGGGTCCCAATACATTTTTGCGAGCTTTTGTAGACGACGCGAAGGGTCTTTTAAGCACCGGATTTACACACTGTGATCGATTTTTCTCAATTAAGGCCCTAATTTTTGTTTGTGACTCTCCTGCCCGCGCTTTTGTTTCTGGAGTGAAGTATCACTCTGGAAAAGGCAGTTGCTCTAAATGTACGACAACAGGCCTAACTGCGTTTAAGCCCAGTGAAGTTAGAAGGCTAGTCCGTCCAAAGGGTCGCGTCGTTTTCCCATGTTTAACAGCTCCACTTAGGAACAATGATTCTTTTCGACAAAGAGACGACCCAGATCATCACAATTACTTTTCAATTGTTGAGGAGTTGGTGTCAGTCGATATGGTGTACGATTTTCCCGTTGATCCTATGCATTTGGTCCATGAGGGAGCTGCTAAAAAGTTAATAATGACATTGATTGAGGACAACGACTATAAAATCAGTCCTTTTAATGTTCGCAGGATTAATGAAGAAATGACAGTTCTTTCGAAATTTACTCCTCGTGATTTTGCCCGAAGAGCTAGAAAATTTACTTCGCAAATGAAGGCTACAGAATGGGCTCAGGCAATCGGCTACACAGCTCCTGTTGTGATTCGAAACAGATTATCAGTTGAACGTTACGCTAACTTGTTATCGCTGCATGTTGCCATTAAGGTTTTAACATCTCGAAGATTTTGTTACATTTACAACGGTTATGCGAAAGACCTTTTGAAAGTTTTTGTGCAGAATTCGAGTCTTTTATATGGCAATGCTTTTGTCACGTTTAACATCCACAACCTTATTCATTTAGCAGACGATGTAATGCGTTTTGGTCCTATATATTCATTTTCTGCTTACGCTTTTGAAAATTTTCTCGGTATTATTAAGCGCTTGTTACGCAAAAGTGAGAAACCGCTGGAACAAATTGTAAAACGATTGTTTGAAATTCAAACGAGTTTTCTAACATTGCATTCTGCTGAAAAAACTGGTGCCGTAATGAAACTCCCGCATAAAGGTGGCATCTTGTTACCTGGCCTTAGTTTAACAACTCCCCAATTCCGTCTGTTAGAGTTCAATCAATTTTTTCTCAATCTCGAATGCGGTAATAATTGTGTCATGCTGTTTGACAAAACTATAGTTAAAGTAAAGAACTTTGTTTCGCTTTCTGGAAGACCGCATCTTATTGGGAGGAAATATGTCGATTTGCACAACCTTTATCCAACTCCATTTGATTCAACTATGTTTGACATTTTTAAATGCAAAATGTCCTCTGATTTAGGCTGCTGGCCAGTTGACGAATGTATGTTTAAAATGTATGTGATGCCAATGACTGCTACTAACGCATTTGCTGTTTTCCCAATTGAAAACTTATAGACATATACGGCTTAAACAAATTTCTTATTCATATTTTTGTGTATGTACAGTGAGCTACGTACTGAAAATGACTACCAATCGCGGCAGGGCGAAGCCTTTAAATAGTGATCATCCTACACGAATCGGAACGAGAAAGCGGGTTGCTAAAGTATTGGGCGATTTCGTGGATGCTTCCTTTAGCGAGTCGGAACCTCTTTCAATGCATAAAATTCCATTACCACCAAATGTAATCAAAAATACCCGTGGCCATCAAGGTAGGGGACGACCACCGAAATCCGTGAAGAACTCAAATGAAGCTCAAACCTCACAGGAATTGTGTAGTACTGGTAAGTATTGTTTTTCAAATCATTTTCTTATCTTATTACATTTTTGTTTTCTAGGTTTAAAATACGGTAATGCTAGTAGCCCGGTGTTTCGCCGCACTCAGCAAACGAGCCAAGATACCGCACTGTGGTCTTTTTCTGATAGTGGCCATGGTACTCTGAGTGATGAAGAATCCTTACCTACAGGTCCACAGGCAATACAACATCACGAGACAAGTAAAGAATATACAACTAATTACCACCAGAGAGAAACAGATAGTGAACCAGAACTCATGACACTTCAAGCACCAGAAAATCAATTGGGCTTGAACCATACCCATCAGCAATCGATTCAAAAGGGTAATTATGTAAGCGAGCCGGGCGGGCTATCGGATATGCTACGTAGTTTACCATCCAGGGAAATTTCACGTCTCCAATTAAACCCAAGCATTAGCCGTATTAGTGAGCCTTATCAAAAACAAAATATGATGCCAGGCCCATCTTCTGTTGCAAAATACCATCAACCATTGAATGTAAATGGTGGCCATGGATTTCATCGTAGTGAACCACAGTTTATTGAACCTGGTCCGTCTTCCAGAGAGATAGCCTGTCAACAACCGAATAAAAATCGATGCCATACGAGTCAGCATTATCAGCAGCAGCACGCTCACCGCGGGTCATCCTCTGGAATGAATTCAGGTAAACAATTCAATCAGAATGGTGTTTGCACTTTACAACACCAGCACATTCTATCTGGTACCTATGTCGGTAATAATCTCCACCAACTAACGACTCCAAATATCATAGATTCAGCAGATGTGAACGCATTTCGTACTGAGCCGTGCAGCGGGAAAAAACGATCGCAACTAAATCACACCCCGACTCACAGTGGATCAGAATTATCGTCCACGAAAGCAGCAAATGGTCACCAGTCACTGAAGCAATCGAGCAATCTTAATGAAATTCCAAACGCAGGTAAAATTTTATAATACAAAAACTTAAGCAACGTCATCGTTTAATGTTTGTGTTTCACATTTCAGTGTTCCAGGACTACGTGAAAAGAAATATTGAATTCTTGAAAATCCATTTTCGAGAAATGACTGCAAAAATAGACGACCTGCTGGCTTCTAGGCCTAAACCTTGCATATGCACTATGCAAAGAATGGAAGAAAATGAAGAACAATTTACTTTGCCTATGGACTCTTTCGGTGCCATAGAGGAGATGGAGAAAACCCTGAGCGACCAACAAACTCGGCAGCAAATGGTAATGGAATAAAATTATCATTCTTCTTTTAAAATTCCCTCCACAGTTCACCTAAGACATTGGTTTTTCTATTCAGGTTCTAATTTTGCTACGAATAGGTGGGGTGAACCTCCAAAAAACAGTATATTCCATAATGGAAAAGCTGTTTACTTGCGAAATTGGAATGCAATATACATGGACGGGAAAATCCACGAAGGAGTTCGAGAAAGAAAAATTTTCTAATTTGACAAATATTTACGCTGCAATTTGTGGTAGGTGGTTGTATATTCATTTACTAAGTTCTTACACTATAAGGAAATTAATTGTTGCTTTTTGTAGGTGCCGTTCTCGCTAACAAAGACGTTTCCGGTGACGAAAAAACCTCAGCGAAGATACAGTTTCAAGTAACTGAATGGCTTCGTCATTGCCGGCAAAATTTCTATAAAAGATCAAGCTTTTGAATTTCAATAAAAACATTTCAAATATTCCATTGTTCTTTTATATTCATTTTTTATTTTAATTACATTTAAATTAATGGTTCTATTCTATATAATAATAATAATACCATGGGAGTTTATTAGTACTACCTGAGGATGATGCAAGAAAGACTGAGGAGCCTGGCAGGCAGCTACCAGGTAACCAAAAAGAAGGTTGTAAGAGGAATCGAGGACGGTTATGGGAAAGACTGGGGAGGATAGCAGGATGATCTAGGGAGATACCTAGGAGCCAGTTGTGCCGTGTGGGTGGTGTTTATGGTACACGTCTTTTAATCAACTATGTCAGCTGACAAACCAAAAAACTGTTAGCAACCTACTACGTTGCATTCATAAAACTATACGAGTGCTCATTGAGAGGTATAGGACTAATGTTTTGTTATCAGAATCTCATTGCCACCTCGAGCACTACAACATACTCCCCTCAAGCCAAGCAGGATTTCGTAAGGGCTGTTCCACACACGACCACCTACGGGATTTGGAGAATGCCGTCACCTCGGGCTTCAACAAGAAAAAAGAAACTCACTGCGTCTTTCTAGACATTAAAAAAGCTTACGACCTGGTGTGGCTACCCGGGCTGCTCTTCAAAATAAGTCAAGCGCGAGTTACAGGGAACATCCTCAAATGGCTCCTGAACTTCCTGCTACAGCGGAAGGTTCGGGTCAAACTAGACAGTACACTGTCACATGCCAAAATCATCTCCGTCGGAGTTCCCCAAGGCTCAGTACTGGGCCCCATTCTCTTCACTATCATGACCCGTGACTTCCCCTTGTGTAGGAACCCGAAAAACAATTTAGGCGTTATCGTCAAAATGTTCGCGGATGACATCTCAGCCCGCTGCACTCACTCCCTAAGAAGCAAAGCCCGAAAAAGGCTAGAAACTGCAATAAGAAAATTTGAAAGATGGTGTGCTACCTGGAGATTCCAAATCTCTGTGTCCAAGTGTTTCTCCATATCGTTCAACAGAAGAATTAAGAACTACGTCCCTCTCCATCTGACCTTTAACAGTGAGAGTATCCCTGCCGTCAGTCATGGCAAATTCCTGGGTATCACCTTTGACCGTAAGCTCAACTGGAACCAACATCTGCAAGATTTAGTTACAAAGGTTTCTCGAAGAGCAAACTTCTTCAAAATCCTGGTTAGGAAGAATCTGAACCTGAAACCCAAACTCCTGGTCAATCTGTACACAGCATTAGTAAGAAGCATTGTAGACTATTCTTACCTAAGTATCCTTCAGGGCAGATCTCCCCTTACCAGGAAGCTGGATACAATCCAAAACTCAATTCTTCGTGCAATCCTTCTGGCTCCAAACTCCACTCCTCGTGCACATCTGTGGCTGGACACAGGCATAACCCCCATTCATTGCAGATGTGAATGGTTAGCCTGCCTTTACCTCATAAAGCTGCAAAGTAAACCAAAGAACCCTTTTTATGATAGTGCGAAAAGTACTTACTCTAGCCTCACCTTATGGAACACCAGAAGTACCCCAAGTGTTGTGTTGTGCAAGTTCCAACTGTTAGCTTTAAAAGTTTCCCTGTTTACCTCCGTTAGTTTTCCCGAAAATCTGCTAAATCCTCCATGGTTGATGCCGAAAATACCTACATTTATACTCCCAATCTCGAAAAACAATGCTCTTGAAAATCCAACGTTCACCAGACTACTCTTTCGAGCACTGTTTACGCAAAACAACGCCAGTTCTAGTACGGTAAGCGTCTTCACAGATGGCTCCCGTGACTTCGAAAACAACTCAACAGCATGCGCCATCTACTGCCCAAATTCTCAAGTGAAAAAAGCCTGGAAACTTTCTAGTGATACGAACATCTTCACAGCTAAATTGTTGGCTATTCTAAAGGCCATTGAACACGCTGACAACGGCCCGGCGCAGCTAATCCGGATCTTCTCGGACTCACTCAGTGCCATCTCCGCCATCAATGCTCTACACCCTTCAAACGAACTGGTGGTCAAGATTCGGAACAGGGCCTTAACCAGCTCTTCTCGGCTCCAAAGTTATTCTCTACTGGATTCCAAGCCATGTAGGCATTCCAGAAAATGAATTAGTGGATCGTCTGGCAAACGACGCAAGAACGGATCCTAACTGCGAAAAAATCGATCTCGTCGACTCACCTAAACTCGCCCTAAATGTTTTTCGCATAGCATGGTCCAAGCTGATGTCTCTATACCTTGCGAGTCACCATGACTTCTTTGCTTCTCACCCTAGGAACTCCATTCACCCAGAACCCTGGTTGGTGCACCCTAACAGAGTCAGAAACAGCATTCTTCACAAACTCCGGTCGAACCGGCTACGTTTAAACGCCCGCGTTTCGTTATTTGATCCCTCTGTATCCCCATACTGCAGCTATGGCTGCCCTGTGAAAGAGACTCCCTCACATCTAATTATTGAGTGTCCCCACCTCGCTGCCGAAAGAGAGGAACTAAAAAGCTTCCTCTCGGAGTTAAAACTTCAGTTGAACCTATCCAATCTCCTACATCCACCGCAAGTTTGTGACAACCTCGCCAAATTCAAGATCAGGGACTTGGTTTTAAATTTCTTCTGGAAATCAGGACTCCACAAACGCTGCTAATCTAATTCAAAATCATCCCACTTTTCCGAGCAATTTCCCGGTGCCAATTTCGGTCTCCTAGGACGACCCGCTCTCGATATGGCAACGCCACACGGGAGGCACCTTAAGAAAGAAAGAAAAAAAAAAAAAAAGAATCTCATTGACGGATTTTGCTTCTAAGGTTTAGCTCATGAAACTTCGTTTGTAAAGAATACGTCCTGTTGAGGAATGTCACCAAAGATGCAAATCCTATGGGTAGGAATACCATAATATCATTCTTCTACTCTTTAACCACTCATGGTCTACTGTTAATCGTGATCTGAGTAGTGCACCATATTCATCTTCGTTGCAGTATCAGCTGTAACAACAGTCATTTCGGCAGTTGTAATCTCGACCTAGCCTACCAACAGACATAGACATGTACCTCAACACAATTTCTACTGGTATTTTAAATTTTTCTTCTGCCTCATATAGTTTGCCTTTTTATTTAAATTGAACATTCAACCATAGAACTGCCAACTCTTAGCTGTCTGCTGCCTATTTGCTGGCCCTACAGTCTTTTCAGTCTTCGGACAGCAGAAGTAAGTCGAATTGCTTTCAACGTTTGGTTACAACAACAATCTTATATTTCCCACTAACTGGTTCTTTTTCTTTACTTTTACGATTAAGAACAAAGCCTTCTTCGTGTTCGCCACGCCCGTCATTACCTTGCCCGTCATCCCGTTTTCGCTTCGGCCGTCGTCCCGTCTTGGCTTCGGCCGTCGCCCCGTCGTCGCCTCGCCCGTCGCCCCGTCTTCGTCTCGCCCGTCGTCGCCTCGCCCGTCGCCCCGTCTTCGTCTCGCCCGTCGTCGCCTCGCCCGTCGCCCCGTCTTCGCCTCACCCGTCGCCCCGTCTTCGCCTCGCCCGTCGCCCCGTCTTCGCCTCGCCCGTCGCCCCGTCTTCGCCTCTCCCGTCGCCCCGTCTTCGCCTCGCCCGTCGCCCCGTCTTCGCCTCGCCCGTCGCCCCGTCTTCGCCTCACCCGTCGCCCCGTCTTCGCCTCGCCCGTCGCCCCGTCTTCGCCTCACCCGTCGCCCCGTCTTCGCCTCGCCCGTCGCCCCGTCTTCGCCTCGCCCGTCGCCCCGTCTTCGCCTTTCCCGTCGCCACGTCACCTTCTCGCCCGGTCGCCACGTCTTCTCTTCGCCCGTCGCGCTATCATCGCCTCGCCCGTCGCCTCGTGGTCGCCACGTCATCGCCTGGTCTTTGTGGTATCGTTGTATTTTTTTATTGTGTAATTGTGTAGTACTAATTAACACGTTGGCTGCCACGCCCGTTTGCTCCCCTTTTTTTTTTAGCTATATAGGGACGGGCCGCGCTGTTCTGCCTCATGGCCTATCTTTCATGAGGTGGAGTAGTTGCCACTGCCCAAGATTCGCCGAAAGGCAATTAGGCAACGCACCAGAGGGACTCCCTTTGTCCGATGTGTGGTGGAGACCTGGGGTGTGCGTTCCCACAACGGTCTCCATCATCATGTCAGCCCGGACTTGTCAGCGGGCAAGTCCCCCTTGGTCGCTATCCTTCCGATAGCGACGTAATTAATGTAAATTTAGTGGCGTGGCAGCCAACTTGTTAGTTAGTTATTTATGTATGTCTTGTATTGTGTTGTGTTGTAAGATGTGAATGTAAGTGGAGGATTTGTGGGAGGATGGAGGGACAATAAAAAATGTGTTAGATTTTTAAATAAAGTTTGTTTTTATTTATGAGAGTATTTTCATGAACTGGATTGGGGATCGAACCCTAGACCTCCAGCGTATCAGTTTAATACTTTACCATTGAGCCATCTACAACGTATACAAATATGTAATTTCTTCCTTAATACCTTTGTTTGTAGTGGATAAGTCGATACGCTTTCAAATGGGAATTATTGTCTGTATGGTTAACAGTGGCTCAATGGTACAGCGTTCGACTGAGATATGAAATGTCTGAGGTTCGAATACCAGAATGATGCATATCAGCAAAAGATAAATGAAGAAATACCTCATGTGGATTACATGTAGACGTATAAAATAAGGTACAAGAAAGACAAAATAAGTAAAAAGATTTTTGAATTAAAAAAAAACAATTTTTATTGATGTAAAATTTTTTTTTTGTGTCAACTAAGGTAGGAGAAAACTCTACCACATGAGTAGAGTCTCCCCCTACCTTAGTTGACTCACCGGGGAGATTACCCGGTGCGTGGCTAAGAGAAGCCGGAAAAGGATGAAGAGTGATGATAAGGACAAGTTTTCACGTGAGCGATTAACCGTTATTCGGATATGTGGGTAGCCCCAAGACCCTCAAAAAGATATCATCGAGCCAGGGGGACCCCCACGTCCCCTTTCCGGACAGCAGCGCACTCACAACCTTTAACTGCTGATCACAGTAGGGGCATGACCCCCCTACGGGCTTATTAGAAATTTAGGGGAAACGGGGCCACAGAAAGAAGGGAGCCCAGATATGCACTTGAATTTAAGAGAATAAAACTCTTTACTGTTCGGGATGAATCAGCAATTAGCCGTGTCGTCTGAGTAGCGTTCTTTGAAAATTTAGCATCTCTTTTCGTCTTCTATTCTTAAACAGGGAAATATAATGGCTGGACATCTTTTACGGTTAGCTGCAAAATGTCATCAAGGAGACTGGAATGAAAGAGAAATTAAGATCAAGGTAAAATGTGACCACAGAATAGATGTGAACCAATTTTTGTGCTTCGCTTTAAATGAAACAAATACCGTTACATGGGAGGCTTGGATCACATTTTCCATGAGGATTCACCTACGCACTTAACTTGGAACACACCATGTGTGAGGGTTGGACCAAAATATCCATATCGTTTTCACGATACTGATGGGCTTATCATTTGGAACCTTCCTTTCTGTAATTAAAGATGTTTTATTTAATAAACCCATGATCTCTAAACCATCAATCAAATACCGAATCGCTTACGAAGACATCTTTGGCAGAATGGCAGTCTGGTAGAAAATCAATATTCTTCTTGGGCCTCTTCGATTGCCAAAAATGGCAATAAGAACTGAACAGGGAACAGTTCACTAAAGAAAATGAGAACATTCCCTTTGTTATGCAGGGAATATTGCTGTAGTTATGCAAACAATCAGAGCTGTCTTACAGATTGGATGGGAAAATGGAAAGGTTTATCCCTAGATAACACCACCAACCAGTACTGTCACGTCACTGCACATACAGAGAAGAAAATTCAAAAGTTATTAAAAATTGAATACACCTTTTACCATCAGCATGATACTGCAACACATAGCTCTCGGAGATACTTATTCTACGAAAAATTTATCCCATTGTAGAGTAGATCTTGACTTAAACGTAACGCGAATGCCATCACCTAAAATTACAAAATTTAGATTACATGCCAGCATAACAAAAATGCTGCAAGCTTACATGTTGTAAGGACTCCCGATAAAACTTTAAAGTTAAATAAGTTAGTTAGATTATGTGTTCTATTTCTCATGTTGCGTTTGCCCCCCCCCCCCCCCTTCTCCCCCACTTGACTCTTTCGCCTCTTGTTTCGTTTTTTATTACCCTTTCTTCGCATGACGTGGGGTCAACGACAGGACATAAATCAGTCGACCTCACGTTTCGCGTAACATTCTGGCTCTGTTGCGATGACCCCACGCAAACTTAGCGTTCCACGCCAAGTTGGCGTCATCAAGCCAAAGCGCGGTATAAAACCAACGCCTGAGCTGTGCCTTTTTTTTAGTATTCTTGCAACCTGCTGTCCAGTTAGTCGTGCCGTAGCACTCTATTTGTGTAACATTTAAATCCACGCTTGAGTTTTGTGTACCCTCTTACGTACTTCGAAATAAACTGAGTTCAACACCTACAACTGTCGTGTTCTTCTGATCGCCCTGCAAACATCCTCAACTGAGACGCCACTTCCCGTTCTGCCCAAGTCCACCACCACCCCCTTCCGACGTCGCCGTACCTTCAGCTCTCTCCAGCGCCATGACGTCCGCGTAAGTACTCCACACCTTGTCTCCTTCTTAACTTTCCCAAGTAGCGTTCTTTTCATATCCGTGCAGCCGACGTGACTGGCTGGCGGATCCTAACAAAGATAACTGTGTAATACCAGAATATTAGATTAAGATATTAACCTGACCGTTGTCAGTATTGTTTTATTGTTGTGTGTGGTAATCACCCCAGTTGCGTCAGACGTGACAGGAATTGATTATTGCAATGTGGTAAACAATGAATTTATACTGTCAGACGATCCATCAAACAGTATAGCCATCTACTGGTAAGGTATCCAGTTCTATTTCACTCAACGGCTCCCGATGTTAAAGAAGTTAGGGCTTGAAAATAAGCCCGACAAAATAAATAAGCCCGACACCATGGGGAATGTATTGCTTCTTCTTATGTAAAACACTGCAACAAGTGTGACTAGTGAATCAAAATCAAATCAGCTATGTTGGCATTGAATCTATATCACTTTTGGCCCCAAGGTATATCTTGTATTAAATTTTGTCTTGGCAGTAGCGTAAGAAGAGGAAATTGTTGTGAAACTACCTTGAGTGGAGCCAAATATTCCAATGCTGATACATGGGAGCTCAGCAATTTTAAATTTAGCAACTTTGTATCAGGAATTTCTACTGCAGACGGTCCCCCGAACACTATTGCCACCTATTGGTACGATATTCAGTTTTCTACTTTGGGCTTCAGCGATCATCCGGGGCTAGAGTAAGGGCTGTAGCAAATTTCACTTCTAATCATTCAAAAGCCATAAGGTTCACGTGTAAAAGATATTAATTTTCGTAATCCTTGCTTAATTTAGTTTTAAATATATTATTCGGATTCGAAATTGAACGCTGATCACGAATAGCTTTGTTTTGACATTTAAATTAACAAAAGGGAGAAAAACGAAGAAAATGACCGTGGGAAAATTGCCTCCAAAACCGCCAAAAATTGACCATCGTTGGAATTGCTTGAAAATGACAGAATTTACTCACAATCGAATGCTGATTCCGAGAAAATTGCTATTTTTTTCATAACATCAACCGTTTTGGAAATACACCGACTTTAAAAACTACTGGCGCGCCAGTACGTTACAGCGCTAGCGTGACACATCAAAGTTATTTAATCCTATGTATTTCCAAAACGGTTGATTTTATGAAAAAACTAGCAATTTTCTCGGAATCAGCATTAAATTTTGAGTATATTCTGCCATTTTCAAGCAATTCCAACGATGGTCAATTTTTGACGGTTTTGGAGGCAATTTTCCCACGGTCATTTTCTTCGTTTTTCTCCATTTTGTTAAGCCCAATGTCAAAGCAGAGCCGATAATCGTGATCAACGTTCAATTTCGCATCGGAATAATGTATTTTTTATTAAATTAAGCAAGGATTACGAAAATTGATATCTTTTACAAGTGAACCTTATGGCATTAGAAGTATTAAAAGGGTAAGTTGCTACAGACCTTACCCTAGCCCCGGACGATCGCTGAAACCCAATGTAGAAAACTGAATATCGTACCAATAGGTGACAATAAGGTTCGGGGGACCGTCTGCAGTAGAAATTCCTGATACAAAGTTGAAACTTATTTTTATTCGATGCTTGAAACTGTTAAATGCTAGTATTTGGTGCTAACATATAATTTGACGCAAAGATGTTGGGGAAATGTTTTAGGGCATTTTCCGCTATTAAAGTCACCACTTGAAACACTTAAATAATTTGATAAAATTTTATATGTTAAACAGGAATAAACCCGTTAATAACTTAGTATTAAAAAAAAAAAAAATCAGGAAAATAGTTGTTAAATTATTAGTTAAGATTGACTATACGTTTACTATTGACGATGACGACAGATGGGTGAATTCAACACAGATGCTGAAAAACAAAGAAAACCAACACATTTCTACAGATTCATTATAACTTCTTGCAGTTGATGGCGAAATTTTCAAGAAACGAAACTAAGCTTCACTACTATCTAACACTACTTTTCTCCTACATTCAAGCTTACTTTCAAAATGTAAAAAAAGTTACTAATGAATTATCCACTAATCAAGCTTACCATCAAACTGAAGTATTGTTTTTTTAATTAACGCCAACTTACGATGTCTGTGCTTCTTCTAGTTTGAATAAATCTGTTCAATCAAAAACGTCAAGAATCCAAGTCCAGTACCAATGCCTCGAATTAAACCAAAATTTCTTAAGTGCAAAAAAAATTTGATTATCACCTTGATTCGTCATGATGTTCATCACATAGAACATATGAAATCCAAATCAAGTAAAAAGACTTCTTTGCTGCGAAATATTGCTTACTTCTTTGGGTTGGCTGTTTAATTCTGAATCAATGGTAGACGGACTCAAAGTGTTCTTCTTATTCCTTGATACATGGCACAACAAGGCTAAATCCATCCCCCCATGTCAGGAGAGGAAGGTATAGTCCATCCTTGCTACACGAACCAGCGTTAAGTAGAAAGAGTTCGCCACGCCGTCGATACCCTTACAGAATTTAAAAATAAAAAAACATGATGCCCATAAGTTATCTACTGAAAATCAATGCATAAACCATTTTCCGCTACCTCATCATTTATGAGTTGATAGAACAAACCCTCATGCGTCCCGTACATATGCGCAATAGTTTGATTAATTAGCACGAACGAATACCTGTGGAATAAAGAGGGTAGTTTTTTAGAATAACAAACAACAAATAAGCAGACAAATTAAGTTCAACCTACGTAAAGTTTAATATTGCCGCTAGCCATTCGACCAAATAACCGTCCGATCCAGTCCAAGTGTAGGTGCCATTCGGTCCTCGCTTTTAAGTATCGAAAAGTGGTTGCTAAATCGGAATAAATAAAAAATAATTGATAAGCTTCGTACAATACCATTTTCACTAAAGAAGAGCACATTTAGGACATTACGATTACTTCTAACGAGAATACATCTACACTGGTACTTACATCAAACATTAAAAAATTGAAGTGTCAACCAGTAAAAAAAAAAATTGACCAAATCATTGTCAGATTAAACGTTTCAGCGTAGAAACAACTGTGTACATTGGCATTTGTGAGTGTTGAAGACTGGATTATAAATACATTGATTGCAATGCTATGGCTAAAAGTTTGCAACCAGGCTGTTAAAATCAATGAATCTGAATAAGAAAATACAATCAAATTTAAACATTAACAATTTAGTTGTAAATGTCAACTACTTGAATCGTTGATGAAGCCCAATTTCTCCATTTGGCGCCCTTTGGTATAACAAGGCCTTTTAAAGTTCACGTAGTAAAGATGACAGACAAAATTCTTCCGGTTTTGGGACTACCATTTGCAGTTATCTCGAATAACTTTACAGAACTGCAAGTTCACTCAGCAAACCCTGGCAAAAAAATTACAAAATGCAAAGTGAATTTTCCCTACTTACTGGTGCTAAACAAATGATGAAACAAAAAGGTTTATACCGTGATTTAAAAATCCTTATTTTGTTTACTGTCAAAACGTCATGTGACTCAATTCATTACATTCTGTGGTATTGACCACTAGATGGCGTTCCTCTTACCTCACTTCCCTCCGCTAGATGTCACTGTTTAACGATTAAAATGGTTACGATTTGTACAGAACTTGATCTCGGCATGGCAAGTTCTATAGCCGCTGTTCAATACGAAACCACCATTACGCCCCGGTATTTGATAACGCCAATATATTTAGTAGATGCCTATTTACTAGAGCAATCTGGCGGTCTAAAACTGTCAGATACCGGAACATATTGGCGATTTAGTAAGGAATGCCATGTCGGGAACTTAGAGCGCGTAGCTTAGGTTGTTTAGCATACGTTACTGTTCCTGATGCACTTCATGCCAGTACCGCACGTCGGAGTATTCCAACCTTACAATCATATCTTTGTCATAGCTCAAGATAAGCCGAGCCGTTTCGTGTCACTGCGTACGTGAGCAACCATCTTTCATTTGATCTATGCAATATATCGTTTAGCCCTTCCTAGCAGCGCTTTTGGTATTACTTGAGTTTCCTGATCGTCTTCTTCTGGTGTTGTTCAAAACCAGGATTGCTTAATCCCCAAATGATTTAGATCAGTTTCGTCCAAAATTTAAAACCTGACCCCCGGCAAGACAAATACTCCACGGTCGAGGAAATCGTTGAATCGCACCGCTGTCGCGACAACAATATTACACCCAGCTTGAAGATTTGACCGCTGATAGCTCGTGACAATTCCTCCATATACAATCACAGATTTTAAAACCGAATTGTAGGAGAATTAACACGCCCCCCGGTGAATTTGAATGGCCAATTCACGAGTGGGTGCGACAATTACAACTTCTGGCTTTTGCTCCATGGAATGAGACGCACCAGCAACACCTTGTTCAAGCAATATGTTCAAAACCGGTACCAAGTACGCCACCTGCATGAAAAAGTGTTAAATTTTAGATGACTTAATCAACGAATATCACAAAGGGTTTGTGGAATACCTTAGATGCAATTGGACCTTTTAGTAGTCGTAATTACCAGCGTGCCCACTCAAAATTACTTTTACTTCAACTTACCCAGTTCACACCGAACCCTTCGAATGAAGTCAGTACCAGGACATCCAGGTTTCAAAATTACTAAGCGTTAATTAATTGGACTACTGTTTTGCCGGAGCCCGTGACAGCACAACCAATTAAATTTCTTTTGGCAAGAATACCTGCAACGGAAGCTTTCTGAACAGGTGTTGGTTTTATGTAGCCAGAATTCTTAAGTTTTGAAGTAGTAGTAGGTGCAGGCCTGCTTCTTAGAATGATGTTATGTGTTGAGGTACATCTTTTCCTGTAATCTAAAGCAAACCGAATAGATATTTTCAAGTCACAAAATACAGTTTGAAAAATGGCTTACCTGGAGGACTACTTTCACATGTCACAGCTTCCGGAATATATTGTTCACTCGGCTTTCCATCTTCCGTCAATTCACTGAATAGATTCGGGCAGCTTTCCGAGGTGTGGCCAGCTTCATTACGCTGTGGTAAAACAATGAACACTGCAACATAAAATATTTTTGTGAAGATACAGTTGGTGCTTATGTTGTAACACTTGCTGCCACCAATGCCTCCTCCTTGTGGGAAATCCCTTGCTACATGGCCCTCTTCTTCGTTAAAAATGGACACCTAAAACGTTTTTGTTTTCTTTTTTACCTCATGGCAGGTATCACTTCCCCAACCGCCACGGTTTTGTCCTTCGAGAAACGTCCCCTTCCCCATACTATCAAAAGAACCAAGAAGTTAAATTCGCACATCTTTTTCGATATTTTCATCTTACTTTGTGACGTCAACGGGCCACTGCCACCGCCCCCACCAGCTTGTGGACACTCTCTGGCAAAATATCCTTCTCGGCACTGTTAAACAAAACCATATCAAAGTAATCACACTAGGAATACAAGAAAACACTTACCTTGTGACAAAGGGCAGAAAACTAGATCAGAATGAAACAAATCTTTGCGCGTGCAGACATCAGATGTCATCTAGCGGTTAGAAATAACAAAGTTTTTCGACTGGCATCTAACGTCTGGCTTAAGAAACGTTTTTAACAGTGCCATCTAGTGTCCGGAAGAAAAAACTTTTTTGGACTATCTAGTGTCCGGAAGAACGAACTTTTACAGTGCCATCTAGTGTCCGGTAGAAGAAACACTTGGGACAGTTCCATCTAGCGATTCGAAATACTACGATGCGACTGCCATCTAACCTCTGGCACAAGAACCACTTTAAAGTAGTATTCGAAAACTTCCTCCCGTTCTTGTGCCTCGCGTTCATCCACTTTTTCGCAACCCTCTTCGTCTTCCGACCCTACATCAGCACCTTCCTCAGCTACAGGACCACGCGATGAACCAATTAGACCTGGACTTCTCCAATTACTTCTTGAGCTACTCCGTGGTCTTCCTCTTCTTCCAGTTCCTCTTCCTCCTCAACTTCATCGTAATCTCCTTCCAATTTCTCTTCCTCCTCTCTCCCAACAGATTTATTGTCAACTCCTTCAGCCTCATCGCTACTAGAATCCAGGTCATAGATCCACGTCGAATCCATAAAGACGTATTGAACTAGACGATGTTTCGTAACGTCGTCCACGTCCGGCCTTAAATACGCCGATAGCAAAGCATACAGTGATGGAGGTGGATAAGTTTGAATGTCCCGTTGGTTTGTTGTGCCTTTTTCTTCTGCCAACAACTCCAAGACGGACGCAGGGACCAGTTGGTCAATCAAAAGAACTTCAGCTGCTTTGACAGAGGAACTGAGACTCTCAATCTCAGATTCCCTATTCCGGTAGAATTGTTCCAGCTGGCGGCGAGGATAGGGCGATAAACTGCAGCTTTCGTTGACGTTCGTTGAGTTTCGAGTGTTCGTTGAGCGTTGACAGTGCAGCTGTCGCTCCATTTCTTGGCACGAGTGATCGAAAAGGATGTTGCAAAGATTTTCACGCAGGGGAGTTGACCACTTTCTGCCATGCCCATTTCTCAACAAAGTACGCTCGCAGTCCACCGAAAAAAATCATAGGTCAGACTTGTTCATTTAACCCCAAAGTTCTTTCACATTTTCACCACGATGAGGTGAAAATGTTTGCTCTAGCGATCGATCATTGAATTTTTCTTGGTTTCTGTTAAACTTTAAATTATTTAACTTAGAGCAAGTGACGTCTCGTACGATCACCAGGTCAATGCAATGAGAAGTTGTAAAAGTAATTCAATTGTTTTTCTTTGTTTAGGCTATTCCCAAAAACTAATTGAAATCGTGTTTCATAAGCCACATTTTTTTAACTGGTAGCCCTACGTGGTAGGACCATCGAAGCTCTTCACTAAGTATTAAAACACTAGAATTCGTTGAAGCATTTTTTTTAACAGCTTTATTTTTTAAATCCAAATTATTTCCGAAAGTACAGGCAATCTGTAGTAACCAACATTGAATTTCTGAAAGAAATCGAAAGAAAAGAGAAGATGGAGAGGTATAACTAGGAAAATGTAAGTATGCTTAGAAAACCTGTGGACTTTCTTCAAATCACGTCCCATCTAAACGAAGGTGCAAACTTCACATCACATTCAAAATGGCAGCTATTGAAATTTAAAAGACTAGTTTACAGTGTCTGCAACGATGGTCCCCTATTTTCAATAACTACAAATAGACGGCATCTAAGAATCAAGAATGAAACGTAAGTGAAGGAATGAAAAATGGATCATTTCTGAATAAGAAAACCTGTCCACTTACACAGTACTAAAGTACTTACACAGATGGTATTCAAAGTATCAAAAATGATCATTGTCATCAATTCTTCCTTCAGTCTGATAGAACCTTCTGAAACCAAATACATTGGCTGAAACTTGGTGGCATCATGATAACCGATTGAAATTGGGGGTGGGAGAGAGGTGACAATGGCCATAACGATTAAAAAAATTTTCCGCTTTAACAGCATAGTAATTTCATAACCAATTATGCCATTGTCGTCTCTCTTCACCTATTAACGTTCAGTGTATCAAAATGCCGATGTTCCGTAGCCAATGCACATCAGTCGCCAAAGTTACAATCAAAAAGAAATGAAAAATCGATACCAATGACAATGACCATAATGAGATTAGGGAACTGCTTCCTTTGACAGCAAACAGGTTTCCTAAGCGTCAAAGATGTTCATTGTCGTATGTCGCCATTCACTTCCGTCCAGTAGAGCATAATGCCATCAATTTGCAGCCACCACATCGAATCAGATCAATTTTGCCCCTTCCTTCAAACGTTACGAATTTAAACAAAACCAAAGCACACAGAATTATCTAAGCTTCAAAACATATTCATTGTTAGACCTTCTTCTCCTCTGCTTTCATTTCGTTGTTAGAAGAACGATGTCCAAACATCGTTTTGAGTCTTTTGAAGAATTTCTTCCCCTTTTTTTCTGCCTTTGGCTCCGGAAACATTTCTTTGGCGAAAGCCACTTCTGCCATCTTCTTCTCAAAATCGATATTTTCGTTTTCGACAATCACTTGCAGGGCTTTTTCTCTTCGCTGGACAAGTTCGGTTAGTTCCGCGCGCTCTACTTCCGATGACGCAGAAGCAAGTTTTTTTTTTTATTTTTAAGCTCGTCTTCTGCATCACGTATAACTTCGCAGGACCTCCTTCTGTCATTTTCATAAATATTTTTAAGCTTAGAAAAAGTCTTCCTGAGGTTGTCGATACAGTTGGATTCTTCGAGCTCAATGACTAGCGGTTCAAATTCGTTCTCGGACTCGGCCCTTTTTATCTCGAACGCTACCATTATGTCCATTATGGTCTCTGACATGTGCTGCTCATACTCTTCGCGATTTTCATTATTCTTGTGCTTTGCCATCTCGATGCGTAACCCCAAGTAATTGATCATAGAACCGGTCAAGTCTAGCACTGTTTTAGGTCCAGCATCTGATTTTGTTGACGGCGCTTGGGGAGGCGTTTCATTTCCCGTTGTGCGTGTTATTTTGATCAAATGCGCATTTTCTTCATGTAAACGGAGCTTGTGGAAGTGTCTACGACCCAGGAAGTTGGGCATAGCCTTATATCCTGCACACACGTAAATTGGGGTTTCAAATGATTCGCCGTCTAATTCAACAAAGGGGTAGAAAAATCCAACGAGGTCATCCCATTTTACGTGCTCCTTGAACTTCCCTGTACGCTTCGCCATGACCAAAGTGATCTTTGATTGACAAAGGCTGTGAACATTCCATCATCAGTTTAGACCAATGGCAAAAATTAGATACACTGAACGCATTTTACGAAGATAGGTGGCGAAAGAGAGACGACAAATTGGATGAGCTCGTTGGATTTTTCTAGAAGGCGAATCAAAACGATGTTTGGACATCATTCGCATTTGATCAAAAAAAATAACTAATGAAAGCAGAGGAAAAGTTTTTTAATCAATGAATATGTTTTGTCAGCTTAGATAATTCTGTGTGCTTTGGTCTCTTAAATTGTTGCTAAAGGAAGGGGCAAAATTGATCTGATTCGATGTGGTGGCTGCAAATTGATGGCATTATGATCTACTGGACGGAAGTGAATGGCGACATACGACAATGAACATCTTTGACGCTTAGGAAACCTGTTTGCTGACAAAGGAAGCAGTTTTTAATCTCTTTGTGGTCATTGTCATTGGTATCGATTTTTCATTTCTGTTTGATTGTAACTTTGGCGACTGATGTGCATTGGCTACGGGACACCGGCATTTTGATACACTGAACGTTAATAGGTGAAGAGAGACGACAATGGCATAATTGGTTAAGAAATAACTATGCTGTTAAAGCGGAAAAGTTTTTTTATCGTTATGGCCATTGTCACCTCTCTCCCACCCCCAATTTCATTCGGTTATCATGATGCCACCAAGTTTCAGCCAATGTATTTGGTTTCAGAAGGTTCTATCGGACTGAAGGAAGAATTGATAAAACGATGGAGGAAATCCCATTGATGACAAGATCATTTTTGATACTTTGAATACCTGTCTGCTGTTTGAGTATTTTTTTGGTACTGTGTAAGCAGGCAGGTTTTCATATTCAGAAATGATCCATTTATCATTCCTTCACTTACGTTTCATTCTTATCATGATGCCTGTCTATTTGTAGTTATTCGAAAATAGGGGACCATCGTTGCAGACACTGTAAACTGGTCTTTTAAATTTCAATAGCTGCCATTTTGAATGATGTGAAATTTGTACCTTCATTGGGACGGGACGTGACTTGAACAAAGTACACTGGTTTTCTAAGCATCCTTACATTTTCTTACATTTGCACACAGATGCACACAGACATCGGCATTTTGATACACTGAACGTTAGTAGGTGAGGAGAGACGACAATGGCACTATTGGTTAAGAAATAACTATGCTGTTAAAGCGGAAAAGTTTTTTAATCGTTACGGCCATTGTCACCTCTCTCACCCACCGCGCTTTCATTCGGTTATCACGATACATCCAAACTTGCAGCATTTGTAATTGGATTTCACAAGGTTAGATTGGGACGGAAGGAAGAATGGGTGACAGTGTTCGTTTTTAATACTTTGAAAACCTGTTCGCTGTGTGAGTACTTTATGTACTGTATAAGTGGACAGGTTTTCTTATTCAGAAATGATCCGTTTTTCATTCCTTCACGTACGTTCCTTTATAACCATGACGCCGTCTATTTGCAGTCTTTGTAAACTACTTGGCAAAACATACGCCATTTGAACAAGAAAAAGAAAATCAACAAAAGGCGCAACGCGCGTACTTAAGAAGTACCGAGATTTTTTTAGCATCGAAGCACAATCATTGTTATGCCTCTCCATCTTTTCCTTTCATTCGATTTCTTCCCTAAAATCAACGTTTCCTTACCACAATTGTCATTTCGGAAAATAATTTGGTTCTTGAAAATAAAAATGTAAAAAATACTTGAATAAATTCTTGTGTTTTAATATTTAGTAGATAAATAAGGTTGCTTAAAACAAAATACTTGAGCATTTGACGAATTTGAAAAATTGAATCCTTGAACTCACAAGTTAAAGTATACAAAATAGCAGGTGATAGTCGTCAGAAATTCTAAAATAGGTATAGTACGGTACAAATCTAAAAGAAAAAGGAAGGAAGGCGAAAGGAACTAAACGCATAAACACTTGCTGACATGTTCGGTAAAAACGTTAAATAGTTATTGCACGACATCTCAGGTGACTGTTGGATGTTGTAACAAACAAATGCTGAAATCAAAAAGACCATTTCGAAACTGGAAAAGATACAGGCCTATACACAAGACTACGACGCTTAGATCGTACGAGATACTACTGAAAGCAGAAACGAATGTAGATGTTATTAGAGAGAAATCGCCTTACGCCAATTTCCTCGGCTGTCGACTCATCTACATCCTCTACCTCAAAACTTTGACGAATCAGGGAATTGGTGTCACTAGTTCGCAAATCAACGTATACCAACTAGCAGGTGATAAAATCATCAAAGATGTTTGCGTAACTAATAGGGAAAAAAAAGAAAAAATGGGGAGGGAGAGAATTCCATGCACAAAGACCAAATCCATAAATATTCACGCAGTTGATCCACAAAACCTACGAAGATGTCTATAGAACCCTCGTCTTCAAGTATTCAGAAAGAGCTTACCTTTTGGCGAATAACGCAGGAAGAAAGGTAAATGACCTTCACGCTGGTCAAGTTAATCCAATAAGCTCCTCCTGGATATCTGAAAAGAAAAACAATGCGATTTTTAGCAAAAGAATTCGAAATTCAGCACGCTCGCAAATGCTGAACATTTAAGAGATTCTAAAGCGCGGTTGACCAAGGTCAGACTCTCGTACCTACCAGAGCAAGAAAAGAGGGACAGTGAACCCTCATAGGTGATCCAAGTGGAGCGCTGGTTGAGGAAATGAGTCGTGATCCACGTATGCCGGCCGAACAAAATAAAGCGAAAGCCGATGACCTTCTACGTTCTGCTCAAGGCTTGAGAAGAGCTCCGCGACATTACCCGCGCATAAGAATCTGTTAAGATAAGGTAACAAAGAGCAAAAAATATTAGCCGAACGTTAATTAATATGAAAAGGGGAGAAACAACAAACAATCCTTTCGCCTACGGTAAAAGATATCCAGTTATTCTTCGCAATTCTCAAGACCGCAGACAGAAAGATAACGGTGAGAAGAAAATTTGCATTACCAACAAAGTTGAGTGTCTTGTGACGCAGGCTAAAATAAATTTAATTACTCAATTGGGGATCTTCAAACGTTTCAGAGCTAAAGCAGGAAGCGCTTAAACAAAGCTCTGCATAATGCCAACGCACTGTTAATGATATTTTCGGATGGGCAATTAAATAATTATTAAATACTGCTGGTTATGCAACGCAAATTTTACGAAAGCAACAGTTTTTGTGGTGATATTACCTGCGCCCGATGAAACACTTTTACTCTCACCACTTCCTCCTTTTCTGTGGGTTATCTGACACGCATAATATTAAATATTAGCTGACCACAATAATATTAAAATTGACCGCAGGATTAAAATATGCTATGGCTAACAATTCATACGGTGGCAAAAGAATACATGAAAATGCACGGCGAAGTGAAACAAATATAACTCCAATCGAAATTTGACCAAAAGACTTTGCATTCATGACGAACGTCTGGGTGAAAAAGAAACAATGAAATCTTTCTTTTGACGTAATTTTTGGCAATGTCTAACGTCACGTCATGATCCCAAGCGTTTTCGTCAACTCTTACAGGTTACGTTCCTCGACAATCGCTACGGCGACATGGCTGCTAAAAAACCCCAAATTAATCCACCGAAAAAAGGGATTGACATAAAGACCCAATAGTGTAACTGGTAGCGAATGGCACTAATAGACCCCTATTTAGCAACAAAAAGAAGGCGGACTTTAATACAAAAGGTATTAGGAACGATCTTCCCTGACGCAGTGGGCGGTGGTCTCTGAGGAATGTCTAGACATAGATTCGGTAAGATAATAATGAGCAAACAGCGAAAGGCTAGACAGCAAGGCCGTCAAAATCGAGAAGAACAGGTCACTGTAATAGAAAAAAAAATGTGCGATGATTGACGTGGGATTTCAATGTACCGGTGGAAAAAAATTTAATAATGGACAGGTGGCTGCACAAAAAAACAAAATGGCAAAACCTTTGATTCCTAACTGTTAATCATCCGACAGCTCGTAGCCCGTGGCTCAACCGGTACATCGACAATTGTTACGGGAAACAGGTAAGAGCGATGAAATATGGTTGTACTCTATGTTGTGTCATCCTTGACAGACTAGCTCTTGCGGTCAAACAAAGCATGTTGGATGAAATGATCTTACTTCCGGTCACATTACAACACTCGATTGTAATGCAACGGAAAATCAAAAACGCCCTGCACAATACCGAAATCTGCAATGGAACTAGATTCGTTCTATTATTTCGTGCAACGAATCGAATTCGATGCAACTCAAATAATATCAAAGGCAACAACACAAAAACTGTGCTTTGCGGATGTTCCCTAAGTTTACAGGTGAGAGCACGATTGTCGTCTCCCCTCCAACCCCCCCCCCCCCAGAAAAGATTTAAAAAAAAAAAAAAATAGGCCATTAAGTTGAAGGTTACACTCAATAGGAGGCGAATGGGGGACATTAGAAAATAAAAAATAAAAAAAAGTCCTACAGAGTTCTTCCTCGGCCCCAATCTCTCTCCCCCCTCTCCCTTCCATTTGTACAACATCCTCCTGGCCGCATGCCCGCACCACAGCGACTACCGTACAGCAGGGATACATTTCCTACGCCAAAGAGAAAGTCAGTCGCTATCGAGTTGTTGTACTGCACACAATGCACCCGACCAGTCGTCTTCGTCCTTCGTAGTTTTCTTTACCGAGTTAAACAAAATAAAATAAGAAAATAAGGCAAAGAGAAACGACAGTTTGTGCTGCGGGACATCTCGTGTTTAGGACGCAGCAGATTCAACTGTCTGGTGGGAATGGTTCGCGCAGGGTTTGCACGAGTCTCTTTCTCTGCTCTTCTCGTCGCTGTGATTTTCGCCTTCTGTTTGGTGTGCTTTCTCCTACAAGACGCTTTCATTTACACGCAGCCGCATCATCGAATGTCAGTTTGTGAAATTCTATTTCGCTTTTTGTTTTTAAATTTTGAGCTTCACCATTAACTTTTGATTTCTTATTTGTGCGGGGTCAATGCGCAGTTTTCGGCTGGGCAATAGCCTTGCGTCGGATGGAAATGATGTGACTATTCCAGTTGAGAAAGTGGAGGAGACAACAAAAATCAGCGTGGTTTCTTCAAACAGCCTAATCAAAGGTATCTTACTCGTTCACAAATAACTGGTTTCGTTTTTTTCAAAAATAGTTTCAAATTAAGCGTCCATCAAGCCAAAACAGTCTTTCGTTTTCTTTTTGTTTACAGGTAATGGAGTGCGTAGCAAGAGCGCCGATTTGTTCCAGAAAGAGCGCATTCTGTGCTGGATTATGACGTCACCCGACAATCACAAAAAGAGAGCCATGGCAGTCAAAAATACTTGGGGAAAACGTTGCAATGTTCTACTTTTTTTGAGTTCAGAAGAAGGTATCATTTCATTTCCACAATTTTTTCCCAAAATATTTTTAACATGATTTGCACAAACAAAAGATCCTAGTCTGCCGACCATCAAATTGCCTATAATCGAAGGGCGGGACCAACTTTGGGGTAAAACGAGAGAAGCATTTCGCTATATATGGAATCACTACCGAGATCAAGCCGATTGGTTTTTCAAGGCCGACGACGACACGTACGAAAATCCCTTCCCCTTTCCAAGAATTCGCTTAATCAACTCGTCTGCAGGTACGCCATTCTGGAAAACATGCGCTATTTTCTTTCGGCTTACAACACATCGAAACCCTTGTGGTTTGGGCATAAATTCAAGACCATAGTGAAACAAGGCTACTTGGGGTGGGGCTAAACGGGTATGTGCACCTTTGGCAATATTTTCTCTTTGAAGAATCGCACATTTAACGTCTCTCTCCCCGTTTTGTGTCACAGGAAAATGTATGAGTCGACTGAATGTGTCGGCCATGGACACGAGAGACGCCAAAGGCAGAGGAAGATTTTTCCCGTTTTTTCCCGAACAACACATTTTCCCTGGGAAAGTAACAAAGGACTACTGGTATTGGCAATCCATTTACTACCCCGCACAAGAGGTAACGCTATTTTTTTTTAAAGATAACTATAAAGATATCACCTCATTCTTCATGTCTACAGGGATTGGAATGTCGTTCGGACAGTGCAATCTCTTTCCACTACGTCAAACCTGAACAAATGTACCTTCTAGAATACCTGATTTATCGGTTAAGGCCATTCGGATTGGAGCCAGAAGACCGGCCAGCAACTCCAGATCCACCGCCAGACTTGGATTTGACAGCGACGCCTTGGTATGTTTCCGAAAAGCAATTCGAGGGCAATTCCGCCGGAGGTGAAGTAATCCATAGCAGCACGAGTGCCACCCCCACACTGAAAAGTAACAGATATACCATGAAAAATTACACAGAACGACTCAACGAGCTTATCAAAAGAACAGAAAGGGCAAGAAAATTGAAAATAACATAATATTGATTACAGTCATTTGCACGATTTGTTTCCAAATAACTATGTTAACGTGATAATACATTAATCGAACATTTTTATTTTCGCATTTTTTGTTCTTTTACTGAACTGAAGACAATGTCTTCTTTGAACAAGTAAAATAGGAAGACGTCAAATTCAACTAACGAAAGCAACAACGAGAGAAGTATCCCGTTACTGCTTATAACGGATGGCGTGATTACAAGTCATTAAAGAGAGTGCATTGGCCTGCATATCGCTTCCAACAGTTCTGATAGCATGAATTCATGCTTTCATACCCAGTTACGTAAACAGATATAAAAATGCTAAAAATGCACACGGCTGGCTAAGTGACAACTATGGCAAATTCAAAGCAGAACCTGTTAGCAATTCCTGTTATGTTTCTTGGTATGCCAATATCCCACTATCTTATTCAATTCACATTCTTTCGACTACAACATTCAAAGTTCAACGCACCAGATGCATGAAATGTTGGCTTTTGAGCTAGCAAGCTGTCTGATGGTAGAACACTCCACTTAGAAATATAGTTGTCCGAATGAAGCTTGCTTTTTACATTGACTTTAGTTAAACTTTAAAATACCTTTTAAGTATTCCCTGGAACTTGGTGATGTGCAAACCACTGTGCTGCATACAGGGGATAGGACAGCAATCATGCAATTTCTTAGCCTCCAAAATGAAAATTCAACATCAGCTAAAACAATCAGCAAAGAAATACAGTGTCATTTAGTATCTGTTGATTGAACACTGGTTGTATATTACCTGAAAGGGGATACAGACGGATACGCCATTTTCTTCATCCACTGCAAGCATGACTTTCCACAGCACGTCATCTGCTTGAATAATTATTGCCGGGTAACGGTTAATCTCGACAAATCGTCATAAAATGTCAAAATCATAGGTTGTGGTACTTGTGGATGAGAAAATTCTCGAAATTAAGCATGGTCAGAACGGTTCGCTTCTTTAAGTAACATTCTTGAGTCAATGACTAGCATAAAGCGTGTGGGTGGACGCTCTGACGGGCACGACCATCTTTCGGTCGAATCCATAATATTTGAATGTGACCACCACAGCTGCTAAAAGCCTATTCATCAATTCCCGTACCATTCGCCACAACGCCACATAAAATGTAATGCATTTTAAAATTCAATAGGGCTTAAGCTCAATTAAATTTAAACATGCTTTTGTCGCATGAATCGATTTTTCTCTCGTTCTGCTCGAGTATCAAAAATTGGCTGAAAAAAAGAAGCCAAAACGCTCTCCTGAAAATTATCGATTGGATAAAAAGCAGATGTGCGACGGGGTAAAATTAAAAAAAGTTAAATGCTTCGACGTGGTCTGGCTTCTACTTGACTTGTGATGAACTGCTCAAGTGATTAATGGAGCTACTGGGGGCAAACAATGGACTTGAAAGAGGAATGAATTGTATCCCTCTATGATTGCGATTGAATTTAGCAGCCTTGATAATCTATATTGATCCTTAATAACAAAACACATTATGTAAACAAAAAGCTGTCTAGAACAAAACAAAATTTACGCTAAATAACAAATATCTTTTTTTTCTAGATCGATTAAGATTTTTTTTTTTAAGGGAGATAGTTGAGAGTATGGATTAGCCGGATATGATTTTCATAAAATAGTTAAAGCCAGCCGGAGGAGACACGGAAAATATCGGGTATGGCAAGTGATAGGGAGCTGATGAGATTCTCAAGTTTCTAAATTCCATTATCTAGTCTACACGATGGGCCTAATCTGTTCAGCCAGAGAATCCCGCATATGTTTCAGCACGCATGCGGCGAATTATGGCACAGTCTCGCGGTAATGGGATCGACACTGATTTGCACGTGACGGACTCGGCTGGAGATTCGGGCTGAGAAATAGTTAACCGTGGAAACTCACCGACATCCACGACGGAATAAGTAGACGATGTTGTTCGCGTAGATATGGCATCCACTGTCGTGTCATCCCCGTCGGACTTGCCGTCCCCTTTCTTGCACTTTGGTAACATAAAGCAAATGGTTGCTAGACCCTATAGAAGGAAATAGACAATGCAATCAATTATTTACTTGTTAAAAGTCATTCATTTTTGCACAAAACTTACCACTGTAATTTGAACAGAGAAGACGACGACAGCCGTCATTTGGAAACCAAATGTGGTCCACTAAAATGCCAGTACCGGCGCGTGAAACAAAACGCCCAGCACCACTAAGTGACGACCATATACCGGCAACAAGGCCGTGCGTACTGGGATTATCCGGATAACCAGAATATCTATTATCAAAACGAAAGAAAGGAAATGAATACTGGTACAGTAAATAGTTTCTTTTTAAATGTGGCTTACACGGCTTCTCTCATGGCATCAACAACCCCGGAAACTTGTTGACCTGCAAACGCATTTCCACTCAGTGCCAATGCGATACCGACAACAACTAGATTTCTAAAACAAAATCCAAATAATGATACTAGTTAAACGGTTTGACCTGGAGAATTGAAATCAAAAGTAGACCTACCGATCAATAGGAACGAAGGGAAAAGGCCCCAGCAAAAATATGGACAAGGCTACGATCATGGTGCTCGAAAGAAGGCAGAGCTTCACAGTTCCTCGGCGATGGCACAAGTATCCCCAAATAGGGCTGGCTATACTGTTGGCACCGTCTTTCAGTCCGAAAAAGATGCCCACGTAAAATGGTGTCAAGTCAAACTGCAAACAAAACATAAAATGATTCTAAAGAAATTAATAATAACGCCAAGACGGAAAACATACCGTACGCAACACTTGCGGTTCAAAGTTGATCGAGAGGAACCCGTTCGACATGTCGATACGATGAACGTGAAGAACGGGATCCAAATGGATGGAATACACAAAATAGCCAATGGCGATTGAGTTTTAGTTTATCCCTCGTCATACTGTGACACTAAAATGTTGAGAAACGAGATGAGAAGGCTGGTGACGTACAATATTTTGAACTAACTTACCGTCATAATCGGCGAGAAAGGGTAATGCAATAAAGGCCATAATAGTTTGAATTCCTCCCATGAGGATAAAGGTAGTCTTAAAACCACCTACTTCATGCAATGCACCACCGACTATAGGACTAGCAAACTGGGCAATGTTCATCATGGTTCTTGTAAGATTCTAAAATTAGAACAATGGTAGAAATTGAACAGCGAACGCTAAACCTGCATTAGTGAATCTTACAAAGATTTTGGCAACGGAATTGGGAAACTCCACAGCAGTGTACGTAAACGTCGCCGTAATTGTTCCAGCGTTTCCGGCAGCGTGAATGACGCGGATCAATATAGATATTACGACGAATGAACCCCCGGGAGGGAAATACTCTAAAAAGCTTTTAAAGTTTACTGATTAAAACCCAGCTTTTGCGTTTTTTTTGTGTAATTTACTACTCACCCCGATAATAAGCAGCAAATACCTCCAATGAAAACTCCAGAAACAAAGGTGAACCGAACGCCACTAACTTTTAGCTGAAAGAAAGATGAAGATGCAAATTACACGTTTATGGAACAAATTTGGGGTAATATTTACGTTTTTTCCAATAAAAGGAGTGTGACAAGAAACGATGTCAGGCAGTTGGTACCAATAATAAATCCATAAATGGATACTGTGGCACCCTTATCTTCAGCCTAGAGATTAAAGCAAACATTTAGATTTCACATTACATATGATCTTATTTCACAGATACTTACAATTTAGGGAAAGAACGGGGGGGAAAGGCAAATGATGATGTGAGAGTTGCTAATGAGAGAACAACCAATAGAAGCCATTGTCTGGGTGTCAGTTTTTTCTTCTCTGTTTTATCAACCTCTCCAAAACGCCTATATTTTTTCTTCTTAAGCCCTCCACAACCTCCATTACAACTGTCAGATGATGCTGTTGACAGGCATCTATCTTTTTTCACAGTATCCTCCTTTGTGCTCAACTCCTTTTCGTTCGAGTAATAAGTGTTGATTCAATCTTTTCAGTCGTTTTTGCACCTGATCATGCCAAAAGCACTGGTGATGTTTCAGCCATCGAAACTGACCTATTCTTTTGCTGTCTTTCTGGATAGGGTGGGTATGGCAAACATGGCTTAGCCAAGGTTGTGAACGATCCAACATACCCATTCTTCAAACAGCTTGTGGTATCTTACTTCTCCTTAGCTATAAATAAAAATAGCAATAGTAGTCAAATTTCTTTGGCATGCTAAAGAGCAAGACTCAAGCACATAACAACGTAGGTCTGCGTCGAGGTGCAAACGAAAAACACGAGTTGGCTAAGGCGGGACGGTATATCGTGGAAATGATAGCGGAAACAGTAATAACCACCAGGGTATATGTCCTATAGACGGCATGCATGTGAATTCAGAAGATTCCAAAACTGAGATAGTTTTTCACGAAATAAAAATACTTTTTAGAGTTTTTTACAGTTATTTGTGTTGAACATTACGGGAAAAATTCTAATTCATTTAATTTCCTTCACACAATTCAAATTACCTTATCTTATTAACATTTTTTTTTGAAAAAACATCAGAGTTTGAGCAGTGATGGGTTCTGTCTTCCGTCGAAAAATGCCATAAAGCGAGACAGCGAGCGGTGTTTTTCAAGCACCCGAAGTAAATCGAAATATTCAAAATGGTTCCCTCATTTATGAATATCTTCACGTTCGTCACAGCATTAACAGGATCTTCCAGCAGAGAAGAACAACCTGAACAGTTGACACCAGAAAACAGGAGCGACTTGTTACAGGAATGTAACACGACGCATCCTTTACCCCAGAATACTTCATCTAGTACTGATTGCCAAGCAGAGAAACCAGATGGAACTGCAAAGGGCGCCCAACAGTCGAAGCAATCACGATTCTTCGAGCGAATGAAACAGAAATTCGTCAAACCGGGATTTTTGAGAGAAGATAATACCATCAAGATCAAGTCTGTGCAGGTATGTCTGAACAAGCATAAAGTGGATATGGTGATTGACAAAGGCTGTGACGAGTCAATCATCAGTCTACAACAATGGCAACAAATAGGCGAGCCCAACTTAACGCCTTTTACGAAGTACAATTTGGTCAAGTCTAAGCGTACAGGGAAGTTCAAAGAGCACGTAAAATGGGAAGAGGTCGTTGGATTTTTCTACACCCACGTTGTATTACAAGACAAAACAACTGAAATCCCAATTTACGTGTGTGCAGGATATAAGGCTATGCCCAACTTCCTCGGTTGCAGACTCTTCCACGACCTCCATTTACATCAACAAAATGCGCATTTGATCAAAATAACACGCACAACAGGAAAGGAAACGCCTCCCGAAACCCCGACAACAAAATCGGATGCCGAACCTAATACTACACTAAACTTGACCGGTGCTATGATCAATTACTTGACGTTACTGATCGATATAGCAAAAGACAAGAATAAGAAAAATCGCGAAAAGTATGAAAAGTACATGTCACAGACCATAATGGCCATAATGGTAGCGTTCGAGATAAAAAGGGCCGCCTCCGGGAACAAATCTGAACCGCTTGTCATTGAATGCAACAGCATCGACAAGCTCAGGAAGACTTTTTCTAAGCTGGAAAAACTCTACGAAAATGACAAAAGGAGGTCCCGCGAAGTTATACGTGATGCAGAAGACGCGCTGGATGATCATAAAACAAAACTTGCGTCTGCATCATCGGAAGTAGAACGCGCGAAACTAACCGAACTTCTCCGGCGAAGAGAAAAAGCCCTGCAAGTGATTGTCGAAAACGAAAATATCGATTTTGAGAAGAAGATGGCAGAAGTGGCTTTCGCCAAAGAAATGTTTCCGGAGCCAAAGGCAGAAAAAAGGGGAAGAAATTCTTCAAAAGACTCAAAACGATGTTTGGACATCGTTCTTCTAACGACCAAATGAAAGCAGAGGAAAGAAGGTCTAACAATGAATATGTTTTGATGCTTAGATAATTCTGTGTGCTTTGGCTTTGTTTAAATTCGTAACGTTTGAAGGAAGGGGCAAAATTGAGTGAAGAGAGACGACAATGGCATAATTGGTTAAGAAATAACTATGCTGTTAAAGCGGAAAATTTTTTAATCGTTATGGCCATTGTCACCTCTCTCCCTCCCCCAATTTCATTCATTCATTCTCCCAATACCTTAATTTAAATGGGACGTGATTTGAACAAAGTCCACAGATTTTCTAAGCATGCTTACATTTTCATAGTTATACCTCTCCAGCTTCTCTTTTCTTTCGATTTCTTTCACGAATTCTATGCTTGGTTACTACAGATTGCTTGTACTGTCGGCAATAATTTGGATCTTAAAAATAAAGATGTTAAAAAAAAAATGCTCCAACGAATTCTAGTGTTTTAATACTTAGACAAGAGCTTCGATGGTCCTACCACGAAGGGCTACCAGTTAAAACAATGTGGCTTATGAAACACGATTTCAATTAGTTTTTTGGGAATAGCCTAAACAAAGAAAAATAATTGAATTATTTTTACAACTTCTCATTGCATTGACCTGGTGATCGTACCGTCATTCACGCTTCCTTCTTGCGCAAGAAAAAAAAAATTTAAGCGGCTTCCGATTTTTATACATTCACGCGTGATTGCATTGGTTTAGAGTATTCTACCTGTGACTATACTAGATCAGTCAATAGGTACGTACAAGTTTTTAAAAATTGCAGAGGAAAACAACTCAATCGCACTAATAATTTTACAGTTAGTCATCGAATTCTCAGTTCCCCATATTTAATTTCACGAAATTCCGTTATCGTTACCAATCTCTATGTTTATACTTTGCTTGTTCTTCCTACTTCAAAGGCTTCTTCCTTTTTCCCACTTGAAAAGCCCTCGGAAAAGAAAATGGGAACAAGAAAAGTGATTTGGAACGATGGAACACGTCACGCCATAACGGTTGATGGCGTTATCATTGCAAAAAGGGGAAAAAAATGTTTACTTCAAACTGGAAATTTATCAATTTTTGTATCCTTATTCCGCTAGTAGATCAAAAGACTCGCGTGCGTCCTTCATTCAACGGTCAGAACGGTTCGCTTCTTTAAGTAACATTTTTTAGTCAATGACTAGCATAAAGCGTGTGGGTGGACGCTCTGACGAGCACGACCATCTTTCGGTCGAATCGATAATATTTGAATGTGATCACCACAGCTGTTAAAAGCCTATTCATCCATTCCCGTACCATTCGCCACAACACCACATAAAATGTAATGCATTTTTAAAATTCAATTTGGCTTAAGCTCAATTAAATTTAAACAAGATTTTGTCGCATGAATCGATTTTTCTCTTGTTCTGCTCGAATATCAAAAATTGGCTGAAAAAACGAAGCCAAAACGCTTTCCTGAAAATTATCGATTGGATTAAAAGCAGATCGTGCGACAGAGTATGGATTAGCCGGATATGATTTTCATAAAATAGTTAAAGCCAGCCGGAAGAGACACGGAAAATATCGGGTATTGTTACAGATGTGGCAAGTGGTAGGGTGCTAGATGAGATTCTCAAGTTTCTAAATTCAATTATCTAGTCTACACGATGGGCCTAATCTGTTCAGCCAGAGAACCCGGCATATGTTTCAGCGCGCATGCGGCGAATAATGGCACAGTCTCGCGGTAATGGGATCGACACTGATTTGCACGTGACGGACTCGGCTGGAGATTCGGGCTGAGAAATAGTTAATCGTGGAAACTCACCGACATCCACGATATCCACGAATAAGTAAACGATGTTGTCCTCGTAGATATGGCATCCACTGTCGTGTCATCCCCGTCGGATTTGCCGTCACCTTTCTTGCACTTTGGTAACATGAAGCACATGGTTGCTAAACCCTATAGAAGGAAAGATAATGCATCTTATTATTTACTTGTTAATAGTCATTTATTTATGGTCAAAACTTACCACTGTAATTTGAACAGAGAACACGACGGCAGCCGTCATTTGGAAACCAATGTGGTCCACTAAAATGCCAGTCCCAGCGCGTGAAACAAAACGCCCAGCAGAGACGACCAAATACCAGCAACAAGCCCGTGAGTATTGGGATTATCCGGATAACCAGCATGTCTATTATCAAAATGCAAAAAAGAAATGAATACTGGCACAGCAAATTGAATTTTTTAAATGTGGCTTACACAGCTTCTCTCATGGCATCAACGACCCCCGAAACTTGTTGCCCTGCAAACGCAACTCCACTTAGTGCCAATGCGATACCGACAACAGCTAGATTTCTAAAATAAAATCAAATAATGATACTAGTTAAACGGTTTGAATTTGAGAATTGAAATCAAAAGTACCGATCAAAAGAAATGAATGAATTTAGTCTATTGCAAATTTGCTACGACATCTTTCGCGGGTGGCATAATAAAAAGAAAAAAAAAGGAAAGAAAAATAAAATAAATGTAAGTAAAATTTGTTGCCAATGAAAAAAAATTTTTAAATGGGATGGGAAGAATAAAATCTAGATATTGAAATAAACCACAAAAAAAAAACAAAAAAAAACAGAAAGACTAAGAACTTAATCTAATTAATTCAATGTGCGTTGGTTCGTACGATGTTTCGTCGACTGGATCATTCGCAACAACGTGACTTTTCTAATAACTTATACATCTACTTACTAATGCCATCAACTTTCGTTTTTCAAAATACGGAATTACATGACATCACGTATTTTACCGCCTGCTCCCTCCGAGACTCTTACGGCGCTATACACCATTTTTATTAAAATCTTTTGGTTATGGGGAACTTACTGAACAATGAGTCGTGTAATTTATTGTTTCCAATCTATTTTACAAAAGCCAAGCCACTACCTGTATGCACCATCATTGACGAGAGCGGTAGGTTGTCAGGGTAGGCTGAATCTTTCCATAAGTTTACCCTGTTCCGTGAGATTTTTTCTAACTTTTGTCCTCATATAATAGATGGGGCAATCTCGGCTAAATGTGGCAAACGATTAGTATTAAGTATGTAACATGATTAGGATATCACTCAAACTATTTACTTGCAACAAAGAATCTCTTCGTTGAGACTTCCCTGGCACCGTTGACATTCTGTCCATAAACGATTAAACTTCTCTTCGAGAGCATAAAGTTGGCCAATTTCCCTCTGGTAGAACTCCGATTCTTTCGGCTTGCAAAATCTGTTTAAATTGGAACAGCAATTTTAACAAACATCGCCGAGATAGGCAGAAATTAGACTTACTTGCATACAGCACTATCGTCTGGAAGGACGGTTTTGCATCCAACACAGGTGGATTTGCGTGTGGTAAAGCTAGCCAATCCACCAATTTTTGAAGTAACAAATGAAGGCGTCCGGGTATGGTAACCATCTACAATACGGAATACTGTCAAAACCGTTCAATTATGTCAAGCAAATAAAGGCGATAAGTCCGTGTTTACGTAGCAACAATGATTCCGCTTTAGATCCAAGTATGGGTTCCAAAATCCGAACAAGGGGTTTTGAAAGCTGATTTTCCAAATGGTATGGGGCATCAATAGGTACGCTGTATTCCATTACAAAAATAGGGTTTTCCGTCTAAAGAAGACGTATGAAAACTTAATAGTTCATGAGAAATTTGAAATCCAAAGACGAACCTTGAGGTAAGCTGGTGTACTTTTAGCGGCTGCGATAATGACATACGGAACTCGATCCCCTAATTTTGGGGTTGTACCAGCATCTCGCTTACGCATCTTGTGAGCTAGTTCCACATGTGCCTGTTTACTGGCGTAGTCTTTATCTGTTTTAGTCAGCTCCTTTTTAATAAAAGAAAGCAAACGGATAAAATCACAGTATTCCAAAACATAGTTACGCTCTACCTTGGTAATCATCAGAAGTGAGATATCGACTTTGTTGCGCAGCAAGTCGAAAATAGATTGTTTGGCGTATTCTAGTGCTCCATCCGGATCTCTAAGAGAAAATATCAAAACCTCAAACTTTGAATACTAAAACTGATGACTTTTTGTTTACCGATCAATCAAACTTTTCTGCAGACCAGCTATTGATAAGATTGGCAACGAGTTGACAATTATCACGACGAACAGTTTCTAAACCCTTACAATCCATTTTGTCAAACTTTTCAGGTTTGGTCCAATACAATCCTGGATACCTGTGAAGACAGAAACAGACAGTGCAACTGGTATCTCATCTAACAAGTCTTTATAAATCAGAACCGTAATTACCTCTTTTCGTTGATCAATAAATAGGGGTAATAGACTTTTTCGAATTCCAAATTAATGGGTTTGACAAATTTTGCCGACACAAATGCGGCAGCTTCTCGGCCTAATTCCATGGCTTCGGCCACCGTGGGTACACCGAATTTCACCATTACGGAATCTGTGTTACCATAGATTACCTGACGTGACACTAATTGAGAAAATCCTCGAGTCGCCCCGCGGTCGCGACAAGAGTATTGCACCCAGCTTGAAGATTTGACCGATGATGGCTCGTGACAGTTCCTTGATATATGACAGATTTTAAAACCGAATTGTAGGAGAATTTACACGCCCCGCGGTGAATTTGAATCGAAAATTCACGAGTGCGTGCGACAATTACAACTTCTGGCTTTTGAACCATGGCGGGGATGCACCAGAAACACCTTGTTCTAACAATATGTTCATAAACGGTACCAAGTACGCCGCCTATATGAAAAAATGTGAAATTTTAGATGACTTAATCAACGAATGTCACGAAGGGTTTCTTGAGTATCTTAAATGCAATTGGACCTTTTCGTAGTCGCAATCACAGACGTGCCCACTCAAAATTACTTTTACCTCAACTTACCCAGTTCATATCGACCCATTCGAATCAAGTTAGTACGAAGGCATCAAGGTTTCAAAATTACACAGCGTTCATTAATTGGATTACCGTTTTGCCGGAGCCCGTGACAGCACAAGTAATCAAATCTCTTTTGGCAAGAATATCTGCAACTGAAGCTTTCTGTATAGGTGTTGATTTTATGTAGCCAGCAATCTTAATGTTTTGAAGTAGTAGTAGGCGCAGGCCGGCTTCTTCGAATGATGTTATTTATCGAGGTACATCTTTTTCTGTAACCTAAAGCAAATCCAAATAGATATTTTCAAAACATAAACTACTGTTTCGAAAAATGGTTTACCTGGAGGACGACTTTATCAAAATTGTTAAAGTGTTCCCCACAGACGATCCCCTTAAACAGTTCCTTTTCATCGCATGTCACAGCTTCTGGAATGTATTGTTCACGCAGCTTTCCGTCGATTCATCAATAGATTCGGGCAGCATTTCGAGGTGTGGCCGGACTCGGCTGGAGATTCGGGCTGAGAAATAGTTAATCATGGAAACTCACCGACATCCACGACGGAATAAGTAAACGATGTTGTCCTCGTAGATATGGCATCCACTGTCATGTCATCCCCGTCGGATTTGCCGTCCCCTTTCTTGCATTTTGGTAACATGAAGCAAATGGTTGCTAGTCCCTATAGAAGGAAATAAACAATACATCTAATTATTTGTTAATAGTCATTTTTGCATAAAACTTAACACTGTAATTTGGACAGAGAAGACGACGACAGCCGTCATTTGGAAACCAATGTGGTCCACTAAAATGCCAGTCCCAGCGCGTGAAACAAAACGCCCAGCACCACTAAGAGACGACCATATACCGGCAACAAGCCCGTGAGTACTGGGATTATCCGGATAACCAGCATGTCTATTATCAAAACGAAAAAAAAAAAGAAATGAATACTGGTACAGTAAATTGATTTTTTTAAATGTGGCTTACATAGCTTCTCTCATGGCATCAACGACCCCCGAAACTTGTTGCCCTGCAAACGCAACTCCACTTTGTGCCAATGCGATACCGACAACAGCTAGATTTCTAAAATAAAATCAAATAATGATACTAGTTAAACGGTTTGAATTTGAGAATTGAAATCAAAAGTACCGATCAATAGGAACGAAGGGAAAACGCCCCAGCAAAAATATGGACAAGGCTCCGATCATGGTACTGGAAAAAAGGCAGAGCTTCACAGGTCCTCGGCGATCGCACAAGTATCCCCAAATAGGGCTGGCTATACTGTTGGCACCGTCTTTCAGTCCGAAAAAGATACCCACGTAAAATGGTGTCAAGTCAAACTGCAAACAAAACATAAAATGATTCTAAAGAAATTAATAATAACGCCAAGACGGAAAACATACCGTACGCAACACTTGCGGTTCAAAGTTGATCGAGAGGAACCCGTTCGACATGTCGATACGATGAACGTGAAGAACGGGATCCAAATGGATGGAATACACAAAATAGCCAATGGCGATTGAGTTTTAGTTTATCCCTCGTCATACTGTGACACTAAAATGTTGAGAAACGAGATGAGAAGGCTGGTGACGTACAATATTTTGAACTAACTTACCGTCATAATCGGCGAGAAAGGGTAATGCAATAAAGGCCATAATAGTTTGAATTCCTCCCATGAGGATAAAGGTAGTCTTAAAACCACCTACTTCATGCAATGCACCACCGACTATAGGACTAGCAAACTGGGCAATGTTCATCATGGTTCTTGTAAGATTCTAAAATTAGAACAATGGTAGAAATTGAACAGCGAACGCTAAACCTGCATTAGTGAATCTTACAAAGATTTTGGCAACGGAATTGGGAAACTCCACAGCAGTGTACGTAAACGTCGCCGTAATTGTTCCAGCGTTTCCGGCAGCGTGAATGACGCGGATCAATATAGATATTACGACGAATGAACCCCCGGGAGGGAAATACTCTAAAAAGCTTTTAAAGTTTACTGATTAAAACCCAGCTTTTGCGTTTTTTTTGTGTAATTTACTACTCACCCCGATAATAAGCAGCAAATACCTCCAATGAAAACTCCAGAAACAAAGGTGAACCGAACGCCACTAACTTTTAGCTGAAAGAAAGATGAAGATGCAAATTACACGTTTATGGAACAAATTTGGGGTAATATTTACGTTTTTCCAATAAAAGGAGTGTGACAAGAAACGATGTCAGGCAGTTGGTACCAATAATAAATCCATAAATGGATACTGTGGCACCCTTATCTTCAGCCTAGAGATTAAAGCAAACATTTAGATTTCACATTACATATGATCTTATTTCACAGATACTTACAATTTAGGGAAAGAACGGGGGGGAAAGGCAAATGATGATGTGAGAGTTGCTAATGAGAGAACAACCAATAGAAGCCATTGTCTGGGTGTCAGTTTTTTCTTCTCTGTTTTATCAACCTCTCCAAAACGCCTATATTTTTTCTTCTTAAGCCCTCCACAACCTCCATTACAACTGTCAGATGATGCTGTTGACAGGCATCTATCTTTTTTCACAGTATCCTCCTTTGTGCTCAACTCCTTTTCGTTCGAGTAATAAGTGTTGATTCAATCTTTTCAGTCGTTTTTGCACCTGATCATGCCAAAGCACTGGTGATGTTTCAGCCATCGAAACTGACCTATTCTTTTGCTGTCTTTCTGGATAGGGTGGGTATGGCAAACATGGCTTAGCCAAGGTTGTGAACGATCCAACATACCCATTCTTCAAACAGCTTGTGGTATCTTACTTCTCCTTAGCTATAAATAAAAATAGCAATAGTAGTCAAATTTCTTTGGCATGCTAAAGAGCAAGACTCAAGCACATAACAACGTAGGTCTGCGTCGAGGTGCAAACGAAAAACACGAGTTGGCTAAGGCGGGACGGTATATCGTGGAAATGATAGCGGAAACAGTAATAACCACCAGGGTATATGTCCTATAGACGGCATGCATGTGAATTCAGAAGATTCCAAAACTGAGATAGTTTTTCACGAAATAAAAATACTTTTTAGAGTTTTTTACAGTTATTTGTGTTGAACATTACGGGAAAAATTCTAATTCATTTAATTTCCTTCACACAATTCAAATTACCTTATCTTATTAACATTTTTTTTTGAAAAAACATCAGAGTTTGAGCAGTGATGGGTTCTGTCTTCCGTCGAAAAATGCCATAAAGCGAGACAGCGAGCGGTGTTTTTCAAGCACCCGAAGTAAATCGAAATATTCAAAATGGTTCCCTCATTTATGAATATCTTCACGTTCGTCACAGCATTAACAGGATCTTCCAGCAGAGAAGAACAACCTGAACAGTTGACACCAGAAAACAGGAGCGACTTGTTACAGGAATGTAACACGACGCATCCTTTACCCCAGAATACTTCATCTAGTACTGATTGCCAAGCAGAGAAACCAGATGGAACTGCAAAGGGCGCCCAACAGTCGAAGCAATCACGATTCTTCGAGCGAATGAAACAGAAATTCGTCAAACCGGGATTTTTGAGAGAAGATAATACCATCAAGATCAAGTCTGTGCAGGTATGTCTGAACAAGCATAAAGTGGATATGGTGATTGACAAAGGCTGTGACGAGTCAATCATCAGTCTACAACAATGGCAACAAATAGGCGAGCCCAACTTAACGCCTTTTACGAAGTACAATTTGGTCAAGTCTAAGCGTACAGGGAAGTTCAAAGAGCACGTAAAATGGGAAGAGGTCGTTGGATTTTTCTACACCCACGTTGTATTACAAGACAAAACAACTGAAATCCCAATTTACGTGTGTGCAGGATATAAGGCTATGCCCAACTTCCTCGGTTGCAGACTCTTCCACGACCTCCATTTACATCAACAAAATGCGCATTTGATCAAAATAACACGCACAACAGGAAAGGAAACGCCTCCCGAAACCCCGACAACAAAATCGGATGCCGAACCTAATACTACACTAAACTTGACCGGTGCTATGATCAATTACTTGACGTTACTGATCGATATAGCAAAAGACAAGAATAAGAAAAATCGCGAAAAGTATGAAAAGTACATGTCACAGACCATAATGGCCATAATGGTAGCGTTCGAGATAAAAAGGGCCGCCTCCGGGAACAAATCTGAACCGCTTGTCATTGAATGCAACAGCATCGACAAGCTCAGGAAGACTTTTTCTAAGCTGGAAAAACTCTACGAAAATGACAAAAGGAGGTCCCGCGAAGTTATACGTGATGCAGAAGACGCGCTGGATGATCATAAAACAAAACTTGCGTCTGCATCATCGGAAGTAGAACGCGCGAAACTAACCGAACTTCTCCGGCGAAGAGAAAAAGCCCTGCAAGTGATTGTCGAAAACGAAAATATCGATTTTGAGAAGAAGATGGCAGAAGTGGCTTTCGCCAAAGAAATGTTTCCGGAGCCAAAGGCAGAAAAAAAGGGGAAGAAATTCTTCAAAAGACTCAAAACGATGTTTGGACATCGTTCTTCTAACGACCAAATGAAAGCAGAGGAAAGAAGGTCTAACAATGAATATGTTTTGATGCTTAGATAATTCTGTGTGCTTTGGCTTTGTTTAAATTCGTAACGTTTGAAGGAAGGGGCAAAATTGAGTGAAGAGAGACGACAATGGCATAATTGGTTAAGAAATAACTATGCTGTTAAAGCGGAAAATTTTTTAATCGTTATGGCCATTGTCACCTCTCTCCCTCCCCCAATTTCATTCATTCATTCTCCCAATACCTTAATTTAAATGGGACGTGATTTGAACAAAGTCCACAGATTTTCTAAGCATGCTTACATTTTCATAGTTATACCTCTCCAGCTTCTCTTTTCTTTCGATTTCTTTCACGAATTCTATGCTTGGTTACTACAGATTGCTTGTACTGTCGGCAATAATTTGGATCTTAAAAATAAAGATGTTAAAAAAAAAAAATGCTCCAACGAATTCTAGTGTTTTAATACTTAGACAAGAGCTTCGATGGTCCTACCACGAAGGGCTACCAGTTAAAACAATGTGGCTTATGAAACACGATTTCAATTAGTTTTTTGGGAATAGCCTAAACAAAGAAAAATAATTGAATTATTTTTACAACTTCTCATTGCATTGACCTGGTGATCGTACCGTCATTCACGCTTCCTTCTTGCGCAAGAAAAAAAAAATTTAAGCGGCTTCCGATTTTTATACATTCACGCGTGATTGCATTGGTTTAGAGTATTCTACCTGTGACTATACTAGATCAGTCAATAGGTACGTACAAGTTTTTAAAAATTGCAGAGGAAAACAACTCAATCGCACTAATAATTTTACAGTTAGTCATCGAATTCTCAGTTCCCCATATTTAATTTCACGAAATTCCGTTATCGTTACCAATCTCTATGTTTATACTTTGCTTGTTCTTCCTACTTCAAAGGCTTCTTCCTTTTTCCCACTTGAAAAGCCCTCGGAAAAGAAAATGGGAACAAGAAAAGTGATTTGGAACGATGGAACACGTCACGCCATAACGGTTGATGGCGTTATCATTGCAAAAAGGGGAAAAAAATGTCTACTTCAAACTGGAAATTTATCAATTTTTGTATCCTTATTCCGCTAGTAGATCAAAAGACTCGCGTGCGTCCTTCATTCAACGGTCAGAACGGTTCGCTTCTTTAAGTAACATTTTTTAGTCAATGACTAGCATAAAGCGTGTGGGTGGACGCTCTGACGAGCACGACCATCTTTCGGTCGAATCGATAATATTTGAATGTGATCACCACAGCTGTTAAAAGCCTATTCATCCATTCCCGTACCATTCGCCACAACACCACATAAAATGTAATGCATTTTTAAAATTCAATTTGGCTTAAGCTCAATTAAATTTAAACAAGATTTTGTCGCATGAATCGATTTTTCTCTTGTTCTGCTCGAATATCAAAAATTGGCTGAAAAAACGAAGCCAAAACGCTTTCCTGAAAATTATCGATTGGATTAAAAGCAGATCGTGCGACAGAGTATGGATTAGCCGGATATGATTTTCATAAAATAGTTAAAGCCAGCCGGAAGAGACACGGAAAATATCGGGTATTGTTACAGATGTGGCAAGTGGTAGGGTGCTAGATGAGATTCTCAAGTTTCTAAATTCAATTATCTAGTCTACACGATGGGCCTAATCTGTTCAGCCAGAGAACCCGGCATATGTTTCAGCGCGCATGCGGCGAATAATGGCACAGTCTCGCGGTAATGGGATCGACACTGATTTGCACGTGACGGACTCGGCTGGAGATTCGGGCTGAGAAATAGTTAATCGTGGAAACTCACCGACATCCACGATATCCACGAATAAGTAAACGATGTTGTCCTCGTAGATATGGCATCCACTGTCGTGTCATCCCCGTCGGATTTGCCGTCACCTTTCTTGCACTTTGGTAACATGAAGCACATGGTTGCTAAACCCTATAGAAGGAAAGAAATAATGCATCTTATTATTTACTTGTTAATAGTCATTTATTTATGGTCAAAACTTACCACTGTAATTTGAACAGAGAACACGACGGCAGCCGTCATTTGGAAACCAATGTGGTCCACTAAAATGCCAGTCCCAGCGCGTGAAACAAAACGCCCAGCAGAGACGACCAAATACCAGCAACAAGCCCGTGAGTATTGGGATTATCCGGATAACCAGCATGTCTATTATCAAAATGCAAAAAAGAAATGAATACTGGCACAGCAAATTGAATTTTTTAAATGTGGCTTACACAGCTTCTCTCATGGCATCAACGACCCCCGAAACTTGTTGCCCTGCAAACGCAACTCCACTTAGTGCCAATGCGATACCGACAACAGCTAGATTTCTAAAATAAAATCAAATAATGATACTAGTTAAACGGTTTGAATTTGAGAATTGAAATCAAAAGTACCGATCAAAAGAAATGAATGAATTTAGTCTATTGCAAATTTGCTACGACATCTTTCGCGGGTGGCATAATAAAAAGAAAAAAAAAGGAAAGAAAAATAAAATAAATGTAAGTAAAATTTGTTGCCAATGAAAAAAAATTTTTAAATGGGATGGGAAGAAAAAAATCTAGATATTGAAATAAACCACAAAAAAAAACAGAAAGACTAAGAACTTAATCTAATTAATTCAATGTGCGTTGGTTCGTACGATGTTTCGTCGACTGGATCATTCGCAACAACGTGACTTTTCTAATAACTTATACATCTACTTACTAATGCCATCAACTTTCGTTTTTCAAAATACGGAATTACATGACATCACGTATTTTACCGCCTGCTCCCTCCGAGACTCTTACGGCGCTATACACCATTTTTATTAAAATCTTTTGGTTATGGGGAACTTACTGAACAATGAGTCGTGTAATTTATTGTTTCCAATCTATTTTACAAAAGCCAAGCCACTACCTGTATGCACCATCATTGACGAGAGCGGTAGGTTGTCAGGGTAGGCTGAATCTTTCCATAAGTTTACCCTGTTCCGTGAGATTTTTTCTAACTTTTGTCCTCATATAATAGATGGGGCAATCTCGGCTAAATGTGGCAAACGATTAGTATTAAGTATGTAACATGATTAGGATATCACTCAAACTATTTACTTGCAACAAAGAATCTCTTCGTTGAGACTTCCCTGGCACCGTTGACATTCTGTCCATAAACGATTAAACTTCTCTTCGAGAGCATAAAGTTGGCCAATTTCCCTCTGGTAGAACTCCGATTCTTTCGGCTTGCAAAATCTGTTTAAATTGGAACAGCAATTTTAACAAACATCGCCGAGATAGGCAGAAATTAGACTTACTTGCATACAGCACTATCGTCTGGAAGGACGGTTTTGCATCCAACACAGGTGGATTTGCGTGTGGTAAAGCTAGCCAATCCACCAATTTTTGAAGTAACAAATGAAGGCGTCCGGGTATGGTAACCATCTACAATACGGAATACAAACCGTTCAATTATGTCAAGCAAATAAAGGCGATAAGTCCGTGTTTACGTAGCAACAATGATTCCGCTTTAGATCCAAGTATGGGTTCCAAAATCCGAACAAGGGGTTTTGAAAGCTGATTTTCCAAATGGTATGGGGCATCAATAGGTACGCTGTATTCCATTACAAAAATAGGGTTTTCCGTCTAAAGAAGACGTATGAAAACTTAATAGTTCATGAGAAATTTGAAATCCAAAGACGAACCTTGAGGTAAGCTGGTGTACTTTTAGCGGCTGCGATAATGACATACGGAACTCGATCCCCTAATTTTGGGGTTGTACCAGCATCTCGCTTACGCATCTTGTGAGCTAGTTCCACATGTGCCTGTTTACTGGCGTAGTCTTTATCTGTTTTAGTCAGCTCCTTTTTAATAAAAGAAAGCAAACGGATAAAATCACAGTATTCCAAAACATAGTTACGCTCTACCTTGGTAATCATCAGAAGTGAGATATCGACTTTGTTGCGCAGCAAGTCGAAAATAGATTGTTTGGCGTATTCTAGTGCTCCATCCGGATCTCTAAGAGAAAATATCAAAACCTCAAACTTTGAATACTAAAACTGATGACTTTTTGTTCACCGATCAATCAAACTTTTCTGCAGACCAGCTATTGATAAGATTGGCAACGAGTTGACAATTATCACGACGAACAGTTTCTAAACCGTTACAATCCATTTTGTCAAACTTTTCAGGTTTGGTCCAATACAATCCTGGATACCTGTGAAGACAGAAACAGACAGTGCAACTGGTATCTCATCTAACAAGTCTTTATAAATCAGAACCGTAATTACCTCTTTTCGTTGATCAATAAATAGGGGTAATAGACTTTTTCGAATTCCAAATTAATGGGTTGGACATATTTTGCCGACACAAATGCGGCAGCTTTTCGGCCTAATTCCATGGCTTCGGCCACCGTGGGTACACCGAATTTCACCATTACGGAATCTGTGTTACCATAGATTACCTGACGTGACACTAATTGAGAAAATCCTCGAGTCGCCCCGCGGTCGCGACAAGAGTATTGCACCCAGCTTGAAGATTTGACCGATGATGGCTCGTGACAGTTCCTTGATATATGACAGATTTTAAAACCGAATTGTAGGAGAATTTACACGCCCCGCGGTGAATTTGAATCGAAAATTCACGAGTGCGTGCGACAATTACAACTTCTGGCTTTTGAACCATGGCGGGGATGCACCAGAAACACCTTGTTATAACAATATGTTCATAAACGGTACCAAGTACGCCGCCTATATGAAAAAATGTGAAATTTTAGATGACTTAATCAACGAATGTCACGAAGGGTTTCTTGAGTATCTTAAATGCAATTGGACCTTTTCGTAGTCGCAATCACAGACGTGCCCACTCAAAATTACTTTTACCTCAACTTACCCAGTTCATATCGACCCATTCGAATCAAGTTAGTACGAAGGCATCAAGGTTTCAAAATTACACAGCGTTCATTAATTGGATTACCGTTTTGCCGGAGCCCGTGACAGCACAAGTAATCAAATCTCTTTTGGCAAGAATATCTGCAACTGAAGCTTTCTGTATAGGTGTTGATTTTATGTAGCCAGCAATCTTAATGTTTTGAAGTAGTAGTAGGCGCAGGCCGGCTTCTTCGAATGATGTTATTTATCGAGGTACATCTTTTTCTGTAACCTAAAGCAAATCCAAATAGATATTTTCAAAACATAAACTACTGTTTCGAAAAATGGTTTACCTGGAGGACGACTTTATCAAAATTGTTAAAGTGTTCCCCACAGACGATCCCCTTAAACAGTTCCTTTTCATCGCATGTCACAGCTTCTGGAATGTATTGTTCACGCAGCTTTCCGTCGATTCATCAATAGATTCGGGCAGCATTTCGAGGTGTGGCCGGACTCGGCTGGAGATTCGGGCTGAGAAATAGTTAATCATGGAAACTCACCGACATCCACGACGGAATAAGTAAACGATGTTGTCCTCGTAGATATGGCATCCACTGTCATGTCATCCCCGTCGGATTTGCCGTCCCCTTTCTTGCACTTTGGTAACATGAAGCAAATGGTTGCTAGTCCCTATAGAAGGAAATAAACAATACATCTAATTATTTGTTAATAGTCATTTTTGCATAAAACTTAACACTGTAATTTGGACAGAGAAGACGACGACAGCCGTCATTTGGAAACCAAATGTGGTCCACTAAAATGCCAGTCCCAGCGCGTGAAACAAAACGCCCAGCACCACTAAGAGACGACCATATACCGGCAACAAGCCCGTGAGTACTGGGATTATCCGGATAACCAGCATGTCTATTATCAAAACGAAAAAAAAAAAAAGAAATGAATACTGGTACAGTAAATTGATTTTTTAAAATGTGGCTTACATAGCTTCTCTCATGGCATCAACGACCCCCGAAACTTGTTGCCCTGCAAACGCAACTCCACTTTGTGCCAATGCGATACCGACAACAGCTAGATTTCTAAAATAAAATCAAATAATGATACTAGTTAACGGTTTGAATTTGAGAATTGAAATCAAAAGTACCGATCAATAGGAACGAAGGGAAAACGCCCCAGCAAAAATATGGACAAGGCTCCGATCATGGTACTGGAAAAAAGGCAGAGCTTCACAGGTCCTCGGCGATCGCACAAGTATCCCCAAATAGGGCTGGCTATACTGTTGGCACCGTCTTTCAGTCCGAAAAAGATACCCACGTAAAATGGTGTCAAGTCAAACTGCAAACAAAACATAAAATGATTCTAAAGAAATTAATAATAACGCCAAGTCGGAAAACATACCGTACGCAACACTTGCGGTTCAAAGTTGATCGAGAGGAACCCGTTCGACATGTCGATACGATGAACGTGAAGAACGGGATCCAAATGGATGGAATACACAAAATAGCCAATGGCGATTGAGTTTTAGTTTATCCCTCGTCATACTGTGACACTAAAAGAAACGAGATGAGATACAATCATACTGTGACACTAAAATGTTGAGAAACGAGATGAGAAGGCTGGTGACGTACAATATTTTGAATAACTTACCCGTCATCATAATCGGCGAGAAAGGGTAATGCAATAAAGGCCATAATAGTTTTGAATTCCTCCCATGAGGATAAAAAGGTAGTCTTAAAACCACCTACACAAATGCGGCCTACTTCCATGGCTTCGGCGGACCATAGTACAATGCACATACTTCATGCGACTATAGGACGTAGCAAACTGGGCAATGTTCATCATTGTTCTTGTAAGACTCGAAAATTGAGTTCATAAAACCGAATTGAAATTTTAGATGACTTAATCAACGAATACGCAGTGTAAGTCTTAAACGTCGACGTAATTGTACAGCGTTTCCGTAGCCGCATGAATGACGATCAATATAAAATTACTTTTACGGATCAATACCCAGTTCATATCGACCCATTCGAAGTTTCAAAATTACACAGCGTTCATTAATTGGATTACCGTTTTGCCGGAGCCGTGACAGCACAAGTAATCAAATCTCTTTTGGCAAGAATAACTGAAACTGAAGCTTTCTGTACAGGTGTTGGTTTTATGTATCCAGTATTCTTAATGTTTTGAAGTAGTTCGCGGTTTTTTGATGTAATTTTTACATCTTTTTCTGTAACCTAAAGCAAATCCAAATAGATATTTTAAACATAAATACTGTTTCGAAAAATGGTTTACCTGGAAACTTTATCAAAATTGTTAAAACGACGAACCTTAAACAGTTCCTTTTCAATCACACTGGAATGTATTGTTCACGCAGCTTTCCGTCGATTCATCAAAGATTCGGGCAGCATTTCGAGGTGTGGCCACTTGGAGATTCGGGCTGAGAAATAGTTAATACCGACATCCACGACGGAATAAGTAAACGATGTTGTCCTCGTAGATATGGCATCCACTGTCATGTCATCCCCGTCGGATTTGCCGTCCCCTTTCTTGCACTTTGGTAACATGAAGCAAATGGCTGCTAGTCCCTATAGAAGGAAATAAACAATACATCTAATTATTTGTTAATAGTCATTTTTGCATAAAACTTAACACTGTAATTTGGACAGAGAAGACGACGACAGCCGTCATTTGGAAACCAAATGTGGTCCACTAAAATGCCAGTCCCAGCGCGTGAAACAAAACGCCCAGATAAGAGACGACCATATACCGGCAACAAGCCCGTGAGTACTGGGATTATCCGGATAACCAGCATGTCTATTATCAAAACGAAAAAAAAAAAAGATGAATACTGGTCATTTTTTAAATGGCTTACATAGCTTCTCTCATGGCATCAACGACCCCCGAAACTTGTTGCCCTGCAAACGCAACTCCACTTTGTGCCAATGCGATACCGACAACAGCTAGATTTCTAAAATAAAATCAAATAATGATACTAGTTAAACGGTTTGAATTTGAGAATTGAAATCAAAAGTACCGATCAATAGGAACGAAGGGAAAACGCCCCAGCAAAAATATGGACAAGGCTCCGATCATGGTTTTTCACAGGTCCTCGGCGATCGCATATCCCCAAATAGGGCTGGCTATACTGTTGGCACCGTCTTTCAGTCCGAAAAAGATACCCACGTAAAATGGTGTCAAGTCAAACTGCAAACAAAACATAAAATGATTCTAAAGAAATTAATAATAACGCCAAGTCGGAAAACATACCGTACGCAACACTTGCGGATGAACCCGTTCGACATGTCGATACGATGAACGTGAAGAACGGGATCCAAATGGATGGAATACACAAAATAGCCAATGGCGATTGAGTTTTAGTTTATCTTCATACTGTGACACTAAAATGTTGAGAAACGAGATGAGAAGGCTGGTGACGTACAATATTTTGAACTAACTTACCGTCATAATCGGCGAGAAAGGGTAATGCAATAAAGGCCATAATAGTTTGAATTCCTCCCATTAAAGGTAGTCTTAAAACCATAATGCAATGCACCACCGTTGATTGGGCAATGTTCATCATTGTTCTTGTAAGATCGAATTGAGAACCGAATTGGAAAACTCTACAGCAGTGTAAGTAAACGTCGACGTAATTGTACCAGCGTTTCCGGCCGCATGAATGACGCGGATCAATATAGAGATTACGACGAATGAACCCCGGGAGGGAAATACTCTAAAAAGCTTTTAAAGTTTACTGATTAAAACCCAGCTTTCGCGTTTTTTGTGTAATTTTTTACTCACCCCGACAATAAGCAGCAAATACCTCCAATGAAAACTTCAGAAACAAACGCGAACCGAACGCTAAACTTTTAGCTGCAAGAAAGATTAAGATGCACATTATAAGTTTAGGGAACAAATTTGGGGCAATATTTACGTTTTTTCCTACAAAAGGAGTGACAAGAACTACTTTGTTAGTTCTCAATTGCACCCTTTCTTCATCAAACAATTTGTTATTTCACACATACTTCTTTAGCAAAGAATGGGGGAAAGCATTGCTAATGAGAGAACTACCAATAGAAGCCATTGTCTAGGTGACATCAACCTCTTTGCCTGTATGTTTTTTTTCTTTAAGCATTCCACAACCTCCATTACCACTGTCAGATGATGCTGTTGACAGGAGGATCTCTCTTTTTTGACAGAACTCCTTTTTGTTTGGATTAATAAGTGTTGCATTCAACCTTTAATGCAACTTCTAAATTCACATGCATGCCGTCTAATAGTATGTGTTTAACATCATCTTTAGAAATATGAAATCTAATTGTTTATTTTAGCATCTACTATAATACGGCCTGCAAACGCGCAATACCCCCTGCGCCTAAAACTAAAATTGCCAGAGGGGCCTAATACCCCAAATCGAGAGTTTCTTGTCACTCCTTTTATAGGAAAAAACGTAAATATTGCCCCGAATTTGTTCCCTAAACTTATAATGTGCATCTTAATCTTTCTTGCAGCTAAAAGTTATTGGCGTTCGGTACGCCTTTGTTTCTGAAGTTTTCATTGGAGGTATCTGCTGCTTATTGTCGGGGTGAGTAAAAAATTACACAAAAAACGCGAAAGCTGGGTTTTAATCAGTAAACTTTAAAAGCTTTTTAGAGTATTTCCCTCCCGGGGGTTCATTCGTCGTAATCTCTATATTGATCCGCGTCATTCATGCGGCCGGAAACGCTGGTACAATTACGTCGACGTTTACTTACACTGCTGTAGAGTTTCCCAATTCGGTTCTGTAAATCGTTCTGTACAATGTCTACTATTGTTCTAATTGTAGAGTCTTACAAGAACCATGATGAACATTGCCCAGTTTGCTAGTCCTATAGTCGGTGGTGCATTGCATGAAGTTGGTGGTTTTAAGACTACCTTTATCCTCATGGGAGGAATTCAAACTATTATGGCCTTTATTGCATTACCCTTTCTCGCCGATTATGACGGTAAGTTAGTTCAAAATATTGTAGGTCACCAGCCTTCTCATCTCGTTTCTCAACATTTTAGTGTCACAGTATGACGAGGGATAAACTAAAACTCAATCGCCATTGGCTATTTTGTGTATTCCATCCATTTGGATCCCGTTCTTCACGTTCATCGTATCGACATGTCGAACGGGTTCCTCTCGATCAACTTTGAACCGCAAGTGTTGCGTACGGTATGTTTTCCGACTTGGCGTTATTATTAATTTCTTTAGAATCATTTTATGTTTTGTTTGCAGTTTGACTTGACACCATTTTACGTGGATATCTTTTTCGTACTGAAAAACGGTGCCAACAGTATAGCCAGCCCTATTTGGGGATACTTGTGCGATCGCCGAGGACCTGTGAAGCTCTGCCTTTTTTCCAGTACCATGATCGGAGCCTTGTCCATATTTTTGCTGGGGCGTTTTCCCTTCGTTCCTATTGATCGGTACTTTTGATTTCAATTCTCAAATTCAAACCTTTTAACTAGTATCATTATTTGATTTTATTTTAGAAATCTAGCTGTTGTCGGTATGGCATTGGCACTAAGTGGAGTTGCGTTTGCAGGGCAACAAGTTTCGGGGGTCGTTGATGCCATGAGAGAAGCTGTGTAAGCCACATTTTAAAAATTCAATTTGCTGTGCCAGTATTCATTTCTTTTTGCGTTTTGATAATAGACATGCTGGTTATCCGGATAATACCAGTACTCACGGGCTTGTTGACGGTATATGGTCGTCTCTTAGTGGTGCTGGGCGTTTTGTTTCACGCGCTGGGACTGGCATTGTAGTGGACCACTTTGGTTTCCAAATGACGGCTATCGTCGTCTTCTCTGTCCAAATTACAGTGGTAAGTTTTGTGCAAAAATGACTATTAACAAATAATTAGATGTATTGTTTATTTCCTTCTATAGGGACTAGCAACCATTTGCTTCATGTTACCAAAGTGCAAGAAAGGGGACGGCAAATCCGACGGGGATGACATGACAGTGGATGCCATATCTACGAGGACAACATCGTTTACTTATTCCGTCGTGGATGTCGGTGAGTTTCCATGATTAACTATTTCTCAGCCCGAATCTCCAGCCGAGTCCGGCCACACCTCGAAATGCTGCCCGAATCTATTGATGAATCGACGGAAAGCTGCGTGAACAATACATTCCAGAAGCTGTGACATGCGATGAAAAGGAACTGTTTAAGGGGATCGTCTGTGGGGAACACTTTAACAATTTTGATAAAGTCGTCCTCCAGGTAAACCATTTTTCGAAACAGTAGTTTATGTTTTGAAAATATCTATTTGGATTTGCTTTAGGTTACAGAAAAAGATGTACCTCGATAAATAACATCATTCGAAGAAGCCGGCCTGCGCCTACTACTACTTCAAAACATTAAGATTGCTGGCTACATAAAATCAACACCTATACAGAAAGCTTCAGTTGCAGATATTCTTGCCAAAAGAGATTTGATTACTTGTGCTGTCACGGGCTCCGGCAAAACGGTAATCCAATTAATGAACGCTGTGTAATTTTGAAACCTTGATGCCTTCGTACTAACTTGATTCGAATGGGTCGATATGAACTGGGTAAGTTGAGGTAAAAGTAATTTTGAGTGGGCACGTCTGTGATTGCGACTACGAAAAGGTCCAATTGCATTTAAGATACTCAAGAAACCCTTCGTGACATTCGTTGATTAAGTCATCTAAAATTTCACATTTTTTCATATAGGCGGCGTACTTGGTACCGTTTATGAACATATTGTTAGAACAAGGTGTTTCTGGTGCATCCCCGCCATGGTTCAAAAGCCAGAAGTTGTAATTGTCGCACGCACTCGTGAATTTTCGATTCAAATTCACCGCGGGGCGTGTAAATTCTCCTACAATTCGGTTTTAAAATCTGTCATATATCAAGGAACTGTCACGAGCCATCATCGGTCAAATCTTCAAGCTGGGTGCAATACTCTTGTCGCGACCGCGGGGCGACTCGAGGATTTTCTCAATTAGTGTCACGTCAGGTAATCTATGGTAACACAGATTCCGTAATGGTGAAATTCGGTGTACCCACGGTGGCCGAAGCCATGGAATTAGGCCGAGAAGCTGCCGCATTTGTGTCGGCAAAATTTGTCAAACCCATTAATTTGGAATTCGAAAAAGTCTATTACCCCTATTTATTGATCAACGAAAAGAGGTAATTACGGTTCTGATTTATAAAGACTTGTTAGATGAGATACCAGTTGCACTGTCTGTTTCTGTCTTCACAGGTATCCAGGATTGTATTGGACCAAACCTGAAAAGTTTGACAAAATGGATTGTAAGGGTTTAGAAACTGTTCGTCGTGATAATTGTCAACTCGTTGCCAATCTTATCAATAGCTGGTCTGCAGAAAAGTTTGATTGATCGGTAAACAAAAAGTCATCAGTTTTAGTATTCAAAGTTTGAGGTTTTGATATTTTCTCTTAGAGATCCGGATGGAGCACTAGAATACGCCAAACAATCTATTTTCGACTTGCTGCGCAACAAAGTCGATATCTCACTTCTGATGATTACCAAGGTAGAGCGTAACTATGTTTTGGAATACTGTGATTTTATCCGTTTGCTTTCTTTTATTAAAAAGGAGCTGACTAAAACAGATAAAGACTACGCCAGTAAACAGGCACATGTGGAACTAGCTCACAAGATGCGTAAGCGAGATGCTGGTACAACCCCAAAATTAGGGGATCGAGTTCCGTATGTCATTATCGCAGCCGCTAAAAGTACACCAGCTTACCTCAAGGTTCGTCTTTGGATTTCAAATTTCTCATGAACTATTAAGTTTTCATACGTCTTCTTTAGACGGAAAACCCTATTTTTGTAATGGAATACAGCGTACCTATTGATGCCCCATACCATTTGGAAAATCAGCTTTCAAAACCCCTTGTTCGGATTTTGGAACCCATACTTGGATCTAAAGCGGAATCATTGTTGCTACGTAAACACGGACTTATCGCCTTTATTTGCTTGACATAATTGAACGGTTTGTATTCCGTATTGTAGATGGTTACCATACCCGGACGCCTTCATTTGTTACTTCAAAAATTGGTGGATTGGCTAGCTTTACCACACGCAAATCCACCTGTGTTGGATGCAAAACCGTCCTTCCAGACGATAGTGCTGTATGCAAGTAAGTCTAATTTCTGCCTATCTCGGCGATGTTTGTTAAAATTGCTGTTCCAATTTAAACAGATTTTGCAAGCCGAAAGAATCGGAGTTCTACCAGAGGGAAATTGGCCAACTTTATGCTCTCGAAGAGAAGTTTAATCGTTTATGGACAGAATGTCAACGGTGCCAGGGAAGTCTCAACGAAGAGATTCTTTGTTGCAAGTAAATAGTTTGAGTGATATCCTAATCATGTTACATACTTAATACTAATCGTTTGCCACATTTAGCCGAGATTGCCCCATCTATTATATGAGGACAAAAGTTAGAAAAAATCTCACGGAACAGGGTAAACTTATGGAAAGATTCAGCCTACCCTGACAACCTACCGCTCTCGTCAATGATGGTGCATACAGGTAGTGGCTTGGCTTTTGTAAAATAGATTGGAAACAATAAATTACACGACTCATTGTTCAGTAAGTTCCCCATAACCAAAAGATTTTAATAAAAATGGTGTATAGCGCCGTAAGAGTCTCGGAGGGAGCAGGCGGTAAAATACGTGATGTCATGTAATTCCGTATTTTGAAAAACGAAAGTTGATGGCATTAGTAAGTAGATGTATAAGTTATTAGAAAAGTCACGTTGTTGCGAATGATCCAGTCGACGAAACATCGTACGAACCAACGCACATTGAATTAATTAGATTAAGTTCTTAGTCTTTCTGTTTTTTTTTGTGGTTTATTTCAATATCTAGATTTTTTTCTTCCCATCCCATTTAAAAATTTTTTTTCATTGGCAACAAATTTTACTTACATTTATTTTATTTTTCTTTCCTTTTTTTTTTCTTTTTATTATGCCACCCGCGAAAGATGTCGTAGCAAATTTGCAATAGACTAAATTCATTCATTTCTTTTGATCGGTACTTTTGATTTCAATTCTCAAATTCAAACCGTTTAACTAGTATCATTATTTGATTTTATTTTAGAAATCTAGCTGTTGTCGGTATCGCATTGGCACTAAGTGGAGTTGCGTTTGCAGGGCAACAAGTTTCGGGGGTCGTTGATGCCATGAGAGAAGCTGTGTAAGCCACATTTAAAAAATTCAATTTGCTGTGCCAGTATTCATTTCTTTTTTGCATTTTGATAATAGACATGCTGGTTATCCGGATAATCCCAATACTCACGGGCTTGTTGCTGGTATTTGGTCGTCTCTGCTGGGCGTTTTGTTTCACGCGCTGGGACTGGCATTTTAGTGGACCACATTGGTTTCCAAATGACGGCTGCCGTCGTGTTCTCTGTTCAAATTACAGTGGTAAGTTTTGACCATAAATAAATGACTATTAACAAGTAAATAATAAGATGCATTATTTCTTTCCTTCTATAGGGTTTAGCAACCATGTGCTTCATGTTACCAAAGTGCAAGAAAGGTGACGGCAAATCCGACGGGGATGACACGACAGTGGATGCCATATCTACGAGGACAACATCGTTTACTTATTCGTGGATATCGTGGATGTCGGTGAGTTTCCACGATTAACTATTTCTCAGCCCGAATCTCCAGCCGAGTCCGTCACGTGCAAATCAGTGTCGATCCCATTACCGCGAGACTGTGCCATTATTCGCCGCATGCGCACTGAAACATATGCCGGGTTCTCTGGCTGAACAGATTAGGCCCATCGTGTAGACTAGATAATTGAATTTAGAAACTTGAGAATCTCATCTAGCACCCTACCACTTGCCACATCTGTAACAATACCCGATATTTTCCGTGTCTCTTCCGGCTGGCTTTAACTCTTTTATGAAAATCATATCCGGCTAATCCATACTCTGTCGCACGATCTGCTTTTAATCCAATCGATAATTTTCAGGAAAGCGTTTTGGCTTCGTTTTTTCAGCCAATTTTTGATATTCGAGCAGAACAAGAGAAAAATCGATTCATGCGACAAAATCTTGTTTAAATTTAATTGAGCTTAAGCCAAATTGAATTTTAAAAATGCATTACATTTTATGTGGTGTTGTGGCGAATGGTACGGGAATGGATGAATAGGCTTTTAACAGCTGTGGTGATCACATTCAAATATTATCGATTCGACCGAAAGATGGTCGTGCTCGTCAGAGCGTCCACCCACACGCTTTATGCTAGTCATTGACTAAAAAATGTTACTTAAAGAAGCGAACCGTTCTGACCGTTGAATGAAGGACGCACGCGAGTCTTTTGATCTACTAGCGGAATAAGGATACAAAAATTGATAAATTTCCAGTTTGAAGTAGACATTTTTTTCCCCTTTTTGCAATGATAACGCCATCAACCGTTATGGCGTGACGTGTTCCATCGTTCCAAATCACTTTTCTTGTTCCCATTTTCTTTTCCGAGGGCTTTTCAAGTGGGAAAAAGGAAGAAGCCTTTGAAGTAGGAAGAACAAGCAAAGTATAAACATAGAGATTGGTAACGATAACGGAATTTCGTGAAATTAAATATGGGGAACTGAGAATTCGATGACTAACTGTAAAATTATTAGTGCGATTGAGTTGTTTTCCTCTGCAATTTTTAAAAACTTGTACGTACCTATTGACTGATCTAGTATAGTCACAGGTAGAATACTCTAAACCAATGCAATCACGCGTGAATGTATAAAAATCGGAAGCCGCTTAAATTTTTTTTTTCTTGCGCAAGAAGGAAGCGTGAATGACGGTACGATCACCAGGTCAATGCAATGAGAAGTTGTAAAAATAATTCAATTATTTTTCTTTGTTTAGGCTATTCCCAAAAAACTAATTGAAATCGTGTTTCATAAGCCACATTGTTTTAACTGGTAGCCCTTCGTGGTAGGACCATCGAAGCTCTTGTCTAAGTATTAAAACACTAGAATTCGTTGGAGCATTTTTTTTTTAACATCTTTATTTTTAAGATCCAAATTATTGCCGACAGTACAAGCAATCTGTAGTAACCAAGCATAGAATTCGTGAAAGAAATCGAAAGAAAAGAGAAGCTGGAGAGGTATAACTATGAAAATGTAAGCATGCTTAGAAAATCTGTGGACTTTGTTCAAATCACGTCCCATTTAAATTAAGGTATTGGGAGAATGAATGAATGAAATTGGGGGAGGGAGAGAGGTGACAATGGCCATAACGATTAAAAAATTTTCCGCTTTAACAGCATAGTTATTTCTTAACCAATTATGCCATTGTCGTCTCTCTTCACTCAATTTTGCCCCTTCCTTCAAACGTTACGAATTTAAACAAAGCCAAAGCACACAGAATTATCTAAGCATCAAAACATATTCATTGTTAGACCTTCTTTCCTCTGCTTTCATTTGGTCGTTAGAAGAACGATGTCCAAACATCGTTTTGAGTCTTTTGAAGAATTTCTTCCCCTTTTTTTCTGCCTTTGGCTCCGGAAACATTTCTTTGGCGAAAGCCACTTCTGCCATCTTCTTCTCAAAATCGATATTTTCGTTTTCGACAATCACTTGCAGGGCTTTTTCTCTTCGCCGGAGAAGTTCGGTTAGTTTCGCGCGTTCTACTTCCGATGATGCAGACGCAAGTTTTGTTTTATGATCATCCAGCGCGTCTTCTGCATCACGTATAACTTCGCGGGACCTCCTTTTGTCATTTTCGTAGAGTTTTTCCAGCTTAGAAAAAGTCTTCCTGAGCTTGTCGATGCTGTTGCATTCAATGACAAGCGGTTCAGATTTGTTCCCGGAGGCGGCCCTTTTTATCTCGAACGCTACCATTATGGCCATTATGGTCTGTGACATGTACTTTTCATACTTTTCGCGATTTTTCTTATTCTTGTCTTTTGCTATATCGATCAGTAACGTCAAGTAATTGATCATAGCACCGGTCAAGTTTAGTGTAGTATTAGGTTCGGCATCCGATTTTGTTGTCGGGGTTTCGGGAGGCGTTTCCTTTCCTGTTGTGCGTGTTATTTTGATCAAATGCGCATTTTGTTGATGTAAATGGAGGTCGTGGAAGAGTCTGCAACCGAGGAAGTTGGGCATAGCCTTATATCCTGCACACACGTAAATTGGGATTTCAGTTGTTTTGTCTTGTAATACAACGTGGGTGTAGAAAAATCCAACGACCTCTTCCCATTTTACGTGCTCTTTGAACTTCCCTGTACGCTTAGACTTGACCAAATTGTACTTCGTAAAAGGCGTTAAGTTGGGCTCGCCTATTTGTTGCCATTGTTGTAGACTGATGATTGACTCGTCACAGCCTTTGTCAATCACCATATCCACTTTATGCTTGTTCAGACATACCTGCACAGACTTGATCTTGATGGTATTATCTTCTCTCAAAAATCCCGGTTTGACGAATTTCTGTTTCATTCGCTCGAAGAATCGTGATTGCTTCGACTGTTGGGCGCCCTTTGCAGTTCCATCTGGTTTCTCTGCTTGGCAATCAGTACTAGATGAAGTATTCTGGGGTAAAGGATGCGTCGTGTTACATTCCTGTAACAAGTCGCTCCTGTTTTCTGGTGTCAACTGTTCAGGTTGTTCTTCTCTGCTGGAAGATCCTGTTAATGCTGTGACGAACGTGAAGATATTCATAAATGAGGGAACCATTTTGAATATTTCGATTTACTTCGGGTGCTTGAAAAACACCGCTCGCTGTCTCGCTTTATGGCATTTTTCGACGGAAGACAGAACCCATCACTGCTCAAACTCTGATGTTTTTTCAAAAAAAAATGTTAATAAGATAAGGTAATTTGAATTGTGTGAAGGAAATTAAATGAATTAGAATTTTTCCCGTAATGTTCAACACAAATAACTGTAAAAAACTCTAAAAAGTATTTTTATTTCGTGAAAAACTATCTCAGTTTTGGAATCTTCTGAATTCACATGCATGCCGTCTATAGGACATATACCCTGGTGGTTATTACTGTTTCCGCTATCATTTCCACGATATACCGTCCCGCCTTAGCCAACTCGTGTTTTTCGTTTGCACCTCGACGCAGACCTACGTTGTTATGTGCTTGAGTCTTGCTCTTTAGCATGCCAAAGAAATTTGACTACTATTGCTATTTTTATTTATAGCTAAGGAGAAGTAAGATACCACAAGCTGTTTGAAGAATGGGTATGTTGGATCGTTCACAACCTTGGCTAAGCCATGTTTGCCATACCCACCCTATCCAGAAAGACAGCAAAAGAATAGGTCAGTTTCGATGGCTGAAACATCACCAGTGCTTTGGCATGATCAGGTGCAAAAACGACTGAAAAGATTGAATCAACACTTATTACTCGAACGAAAAGGAGTTGAGCACAAAGGAGGATACTGTGAAAAAAGATAGATGCCTGTCAACAGCATCATCTGACAGTTGTAATGGAGGTTGTGGAGGGCTTAAGAAGAAAAAATATAGGCGTTTTGGAGAGGTTGATAAAACAGAGAAGAAAAAACTGACACCCAGACAATGGCTTCTATTGGTTGTTCTCTCATTAGCAACTCTCACATCATCATTTGCCTTTCCCCCCCGTTCTTTCCCTAAATTGTAAGTATCTGTGAAATAAGATCATATGTAATGTGAAATCTAAATGTTTGCTTTAATCTCTAGGCTGAAGATAAGGGTGCCACAGTATCCATTTATGGATTTATTATTGGTACCAACTGCCTGACATCGTTTCTTGTCACACTCCTTTTATTGGAAAAACGTAAATATTACCCCAAATTTGTTCCATAAACGTGTAATTTGCATCTTCATCTTTCTTTCAGCTAAAAGTTAGTGGCGTTCGGTTCACCTTTGTTTCTGGAGTTTTCATTGGAGGTATTTGCTGCTTATTATCGGGGTGAGTAGTAAATTACACAAAAAAAACGCAAAAGCTGGGTTTTAATCAGTAAACTTTAAAAGCTTTTTAGAGTATTTCCCTCCCGGGGGTTCATTCGTCGTAATATCTATATTGATCCGCGTCATTCACGCTGCCGGAAACGCTGGAACAATTACGGCGACGTTTACGTACACTGCTGTGGAGTTTCCCAATTCCGTTGCCAAAATCTTTGTAAGATTCACTAATGCAGGTTTAGCGTTCGCTGTTCAATTTCTACCATTGTTCTAATTTTAGAATCTTACAAGAACCATGATGAACATTGCCCAGTTTGCTAGTCCTATAGTCGGTGGTGCATTGCATGAAGTAGGTGGTTTTAAGACTACCTTTATCCTCATGGGAGGAATTCAAACTATTATGGCCTTTATTGCATTACCCTTTCTCGCCGATTATGACGGTAAGTTAGTTCAAAATATTGTACGTCACCAGCCTTCTCATCTCGTTTCTCAACATTTTAGTGTCACAGTATGACGAGGGATAAACTAAAACTCAATCGCCATTGGCTATTTTGTGTATTCCATCCATTTGGATCCCGTTCTTCACGTTCATCGTATCGACATGTCGAACGGGTTCCTCTCGATCAACTTTGAACCGCAAGTGTTGCGTACGGTATGTTTTCCGTCTTGGCGTTATTATTAATTTCTTTAGAATCATTTTATGTTTTGTTTGCAGTTTGACTTGACACCATTTTACGTGGGTATCTTTTTCGGACTGAAAGACGGTGCCAACAGTATAGCCAGCCCTATTTGGGGATACTTGTGCGATCGCCGAGGACCTGTGAAGCTCTGCCTTTTTTCCAGTACCATGATCGGAGCCTTGTCCATATTTTTGCTGGGGCGTTTTCCCTTCGTTCCTATTGATCGGTACTTTTGATTTCAATTCTCAAATTCAAACCGTTTAACTAGTATCATTATTTGATTTTATTTTAGAAATCTAGCTGTTGTCGGTATCGCATTGGCACAAAGTGGAGTTGCGTTTGCAGGGCAACAAGTTTCGGGGGTCGTTGATGCCATGAGAGAAGCTATGTAAGCCACATTTAAAAAAATCAATTTACTGTACCAGTATTCATTTCTTTTTTTTTTCGTTTTGATAATAGACATGCTGGTTATCCGGATAATCCCAGTACTCACGGGCTTGTTGCCGGTATATGGTCGTCTCTTAGTGGTGCTGGGCGTTTTGTTTCACGCGCTGGGACTGGCATTTTAGTGGACCACATTGGTTTCCAAATGACGGCTGTCGTCGTCTTCTCTGTCCAAATTACAGTGTTAAGTTTTATGCAAAAATGACTATTAACAAATAATTAGATGTATTGTTTATTTCCTTCTATAGGGACTAGCAACCATTTGCTTCATGTTACCAAAATGCAAGAAAGGGGACGGCAAATCCGACGGGGATGACATGACAGTGGATGCCATATCTACGAGGACAACATCGTTTACTTATTCCGTCGTGGATGTCGGTGAGTTTCCATGATTAACTATTTCTCAGCCCGAATCTCCAGCCGAGTCCGGCCACACCTCGAAATGCTGCCCGAATCTATTGATGAATCGACGGAAAGCTGCGTGAACAATACATTCCAGAAGCTGTGACATGCGATGAAAAGGAACTGTTTAAGGGGATCGTCTGTGGGGAACACTTTAACAATTTTGATAAAGTCGTCCTCCAGGTAAACCATTTTTCGAAACAGTAGTTTATGTTTTGAAAATATCTATTTGGATTTGCTTTAGGTTACAGAAAAAGATGTACCTCGATAAATAACATCATTCGAAGAAGCCGGCCTGCGCCCACTACTACTTCAAAACATTAAGATTGCTGGCTACATAAAATCAACACCTATACAGAAAGCTTCAGTTGCAGATATTCTTGCCAAAAGAGATTTGATTACTTGTGCTGTCACGGGCTCCGGCAAAACGGTAATCCAATTAATGAACGCTGTGTAATTTTGAAACCTTGATGCCTTCGTACTAACTTGATTCGAATGGGTCGATATGAACTGGGTAAGTTGAGGTAAAAGTAATTTTGAGTGGGCACGTCTGTGATTGCGACTACGAAAAGGTCCAATTGCATTTAAGATACTCAAGAAACCCTTCGTGACATTCGTTGATTAAGTCATCTAAAATTTCACATTTTTTCATATAGGCGGCGTACTTGGTACCGTTTATGAACATATTGTTAGAACAAGGTGTTTCTGGTGCATCCCCGCCATGGTTCAAAAGCCAGAAGTTGTAATTGTCGCACGCACTCGTGAATTTTCGATTCAAATTCACCGCGGGGCGTGTAAATTCTCCTACAATTCGGTTTTAAAATCTGTCATATATCAAGGAACTGTCACGAGCCATCATCGGTCAAATCTTCAAGCTGGGTGCAATACTCTTGTCGCGACCGCGGGGCGACTCGAGGATTTTCTCAATTAGTGTCACGTCAGGTAATCTATGGTAACACAGATTCCGTAATGGTGAAATTCGGTGTACCCACGGTGGCCGAAGCCATGGAATTAGGCCGAGAAGCTGCCGCATTTGTGTCGGCAAAATTTGTCAAACCCATTAATTTGGAATTCGAAAAAGTCTATTACCCCTATTTATTGATCAACGAAAAGAGGTAATTACGGTTCTGATTTATAAAGACTTGTTAGATGAGATACCAGTTGCACTGTCTGTTTCTGTCTTCACAGGTATCCAGGATTGTATTGGACCAAACCTGAAAAGTTTGACAAAATGGATTGTAAGGGTTTAGAAACTGTTCGTCGTGATAATTGTCAACTCGTTGCCAATCTTATCAATAGCTGGTCTGCAGAAAAGTTTGATTGATCGGTAAACAAAAAGTCATCAGTTTTAGTATTCAAAGTTTGAGGTTTTGATATTTTCTCTTAGAGATCCGGGTGGAGCACTAGAATACGCCAAACAATCTATTTTCGACTTGCTGCGCAACAAAGTCGATATCTCACTTCTGATGATTACCAAGGTAGGGCGTAACTATGTTTTGGAATACTGTGATTTTATCCGTTTGCTTTCTTTTATTAAAAAGGAGCTGACTAAAACAGATAAAGACTACGCCAGTAAACAGGCACATGTGGAACTAGCTCACAAGATGCGTAAGCGAGATGCTGGTACAACCCCAAAATTAGGGGATCGAGTTCCGTATGTCATTATCGCAGCCGCTAAAAGTACACCAGCCTACCTCAAGATTCGTCTTTGGATTTCAAATTTCTCATGAACTATTAAGTTTTCATACGTCTTCTTTAGACGGTAAACCCTATTTTTGTAATGGAATACAGCGTACCTATTGATGCCCCATACCATTTGGAAAATCAGCTTTCAAAACCCCTTGTTCGGATTTTGGAACCCATACTTGGATCTAAAGCGGAATCATTGTTGCTACGTAAACATGGACTTATCGCCTTTATTTGCTTGACATAATTGAACGGTTTGTATTCCGTATTGTAGATGGTTACCATACCCGGACGCCTTCATTTGTTACTTCAAAAATTGGTGGATTGGCTAGCTTTACCACACGCAAATCCACCTGTGTTGGATGCAAAACCGTCCTTCCAGACGATAGTGCTGTATGCAAGTAAGTCTAATTTCTGCATATCTCGGCGATGTTTGTTAAATTTGCTGTTCCAATTTAAACAGATTTTGCAAGCCGAAAGAATCGGAGTTCTACCAGAGGGAAATTGGCCAACTTTATGCTCTCGAAGATTTAATCGTTTATGGACAGAATGTCAACGGTGCCAGGGAAGTCTCAACGAAGAGATTCTTTGTTGCAAGTAAATAGTTTGAGTGATATCCTAATCATGTTACATACTTAATACTAATCGTTTGCCACATTTAGCCGAGATTGCCCCATCTATTATATGAGGACAAAAGTTAGAAAAAATCTCACGGAACAGGGTAAACTTATGGAAAGATTCAGCCTACCCTGACAACCTACCGCTCTCGTCAATGATGGTGCATACAGGTAGTGGCTTGGCTTCTGTAAAATAGATTGGAAACAATAAATTACACGACTCATTGTTCAGTAAGTTCCCCATAACCAAAAGATTTTAATAAAAATGGTGTATAGCGCCGTAAGAGTCTCGGAGGGAGCAGGCGGTAAAATACGTGATGTCATGTAATTCCGTATTTTGAAAAACGAAAGTTGATGGCATTAGTAAGTAGATGTATAAGTTATTAGAAAAGTCACGTTGTTGCGAATGATCCAGTCGACGAAACATCGTACGAACCAACGCACATTGATTTAATTAGATTAAGTTCTTAGTCTTTCTGTTGTTTTTTTTTGTGGTTTATTTCAATACCTAGATTTTTTTTCTTCCCATCCCATTAAAAAATTTTTTTTTATTCAATTAAAGTCTTATTTGTCAAACAAAATATTTGCTTTAGGCTCGTAGGGGGCTAGTCGCTAGGTGGCCCAGGTGCTGTGCTGAGCTGAGCTGCTGATGGCCACATTTATCATGGCGTCGTAGCGGCTAGTTATATTGTCGCGAGGGAAAGATAGCATTGTGATTGCCATTTCTGGAAAGGGGCGTCAGCCAACATTTAATTGTTTGCAGCACAGTTTCCCTTGAAAAGAGGCGCTACGACACGCCAATAATTAGTAAAATGTGGCATTCCCTAGAATTCGTTCAACCCTAGAGATAGGGCGTATATCCTTCACGAGGGTATAAAAGCCCATACATTTTTTACCCTAAGTTAGTTCTTGTTAGTTCCTGATAGATCTTAAGTCCTACTCAAGTTCTCAAGTAAGTTCTCTTCACGTTCCTGTATTTCAGTCAAGTAAAGGGTAGTTATTCCTCCTTTCTGTTATGCATTGTATTTTCCCCTTTTAATTCAATACAATTCATTAAGTAAAGTCCAGTGTGACAATTGGTGGAGATGCAGCTCGTTACCCGTTGTTAACGAATTAGTGCTGCTTTAAAGATAGTCGATGCAGAAGAAGAATAGCTCACGTTTACCTAGTTGCCCCCGGGATCCAAGTAGACGATTGCACCCGCTTCGTGACTTGCCCACCGCGCTGTCTGGTAACGAGACCACAGCAACTAACGAGGCACAAGACTCAGAAATTTCTACGTCAAGAGAAGATTTGGCGACCTCAGGTTCAGAGACGAATCGCCAGAGAGGGTTTGAAAATCCTGCAAGACAGTCAGAATCAAGTTCTGACTCTGAAGAAGATTTAATAGAACCCACCCACCCGGTTGTTCCTCCGATAGGACAACACATTGTTGGACCTCCAAGACAATTGCAAGAAACAGTCATGGCGGCTGTGAGAAAGTTTATAAGTCCACCTATTTTTCGAGGTAGCCCAACGGAAGACGCTCGTCAATGGTTAGAGCGCTACGAGACTATCTCTACCCACAACGGTTGGGGCGATGCGGACAAAAGAAATAACTTTTGCATGTACTTGGATGATGCCGCAAGAAATTGGTTCTTGTGTGCAAGAGTGCCAAACGACTGGCAAGATGTGGCAGCACAGCCGGCTGCCGGAGAAAATCAAGCAAGACCTGCAGTGCCTGGTCTACGTTCGGTATTTTTGAAAGAATTTCAGCCTAATTCCTATGGTCTTTTTCAAGAAACTAGACTAAGAAGTAGAACCCAGGGAGTGGATGAACCAACCACCAGGTACTACTACGAAATTCTTAATCTTTGCAGACTGGTCGACCCGAACATGTCGGAAGTCCACCGGCTAGAGCATCTTTTTAGAGGTCTTCGACCAGCACTTTTTAGAAAGATCTATCCTCAGAAGCCACAAACGTGTGAAGAATTCCTAGAACTGGCAAAAGTCTATACGGAGACATCGATGATGTCAGAAGCCAGAGGATGGAAGGACCCCATGGCAGAATCACCAAAGTCATCTGAACAAGTTCCGAACCTTTCAGTCGTCTACCCGGAGCAACAAGCTGATCTTTTAAAGACGATGCGTGAAGTCATTCAAGAAACTTGTGAAAAATTGTTTAAGCAAAGCAGTCAAGAGCAAGCGAAACCTAAAGGGCCGTTCAGACCCAAGGGACGCACAACAAGCGGTAAACCACAGTGTTTTTACTGCAAAAAAGCAGGGCACATTGCCCGAAGCTGTTTCAGAAACCCTGAATCAGAGAATTACAAAGGCCCGGCAAAGGACGCTGGGGCAGGAACAAGCTCAAAAGAAAACCCATCCGTAAACTCGGTGGTTCAAGAACTGGTGATGCCAGAAGAAAGCAAAGGTGGTTCAGAAGACTACATTTTGAATTTGAGCCCTGCGAGATTGATTAAAGAAAAAGTGAAGTGCGGTAAAGAAACTGCAACAGCTTTAATTGATACAGGAGCCGCAGTCACAGTGATTTCTCCTGAATTGTTGAAAAAAACGGGGTTCGTGGAAAAACCCCGGAGTGGACCGAAAATACGTCTTGTAAACGGCCATACTCTGTCCCCACAGAGTACAGCTGATATTGTAGTAACCCACAAAGGCAAGACTATCAAAGGAAACGCGATAGTCATGCCAATGTCAGGTTTTGAACTACTATTGGGAAATGATTTCCTACAACAGTTTCAAGCCATTCACATTGACTATGAATCTCAGGAACTGTCGTTTACGACAGGGAAGTCACCACTTCCGGAAATTTCGGCTATTCAAACAGAAGAGGTCAAGGACAACAAGCTGGTTACAAGAGATCGTCAAGAGATACCAGCATACTCAATTAAGCAGATTTCAACAACAGCTTCCAGTAAGATGGAAGGTTCCTGCATTGTGACACCCTCGGAGTCATTGTTAGCGACCAATAGCCTATCGACCGGTCATGCACTAGTCCAAAAAGATTTAGAAAAAATTCCTGTTGCTAACTTGTCTCCGAGAACGGTTTGGCTAGAAAAAGGAGTGACCTTAGGGACGTTAGAAGAACACCCTGAGGCAAAAGAGACAGAAGCGAGCCAAGAAGTCCTAGCAATCGACACCTCAGTCGAGGAACAAGATTTGAATCAAGATGAGAGCCAATTGTTAGAGCACCTAGAAGAAAGAATTGCAAAGGATCTAACAAAAGAAGAAAAAGAGGAAACATTAAAAGTCCTCAAGCAATTTATTCATTGTTTTGCACTAAATGAAGATGATTTGGGATATTGTGCAGTAGTCAAACACGACATTAACACGGGAACTACTGCCCCAATACATCAACTCCCTTACAAGAGTGCTTGGAAAGAAAGAGCAGTGATCCAAAATCAAGTGGAAGGAATGCTACGTCGAGGAGTAATTGAACCGTCTGACAGCCCTTGGTCTTCTCCAGTGGTTCTGGTGAAGAAGAAAGACGGAACTTGGCGTTTTTGTGTGGACTATCGCAAGCTCAATGCGGTAACAGTTAAAGATTCCTATCCTTTACCGCGCATAGCGGATACACTGAGTCGCCTAGAAGGGGCGACGTTCTTTTCAAGCATGGATTTGCAAGCAGGATACCACCAGGTTCCAGTGGTTAGCAGTGACAGACCGAAGACAGCTTTCATCACTGCAGATGGATTGTACCAGTTTCGCACTCTTCCGTTTGGTCTAACTAATGCCCCTGGCACTTTTCAGAGAGCCATGGACATTATTTTGGCTGGACTTCGCTGGACCACATGCCTGATCTACCTAGATGACGTCATAATTTACTCAGCAACTTTCCAACAACACTTGGAACGTCTTCGCTTAGTGCTGAGTTGCCTTGTGAAAGCTGGTTTGAAACTAAAGTGGTCAAAATGCTCATTCTTGGAGCACACTCTAAAAGTGTTGGGACATGTGATTTCAAAAGATGGTGTAGCACCAGATCCTGAAAAGCTCGAGGCAGTCTCGAACTTCCCATCACCTAGTGAAGGCTATTCTACAGCAAACAAAGTTAAACGAGTGCAAAGTTTTTTGGGCCTATGTTCGTACTATCGACGTCATATTCAAGGTTTTGCTTCAATCGCTCGCCCACTCACGTCACTCACGAAGAAAGAAATTTCGTTTGTGTGGGGAGAAGATCAGGTAAACAGTTTCGTTGCCCTGAAAAAAGCGCTAACTTCAGCTCCAGTGTTAGCCCATCCCAACTACGACTTGCCAATGGAAATTTTTCCTGACGCCTGCGGATACGGGATTGGAGGTGTGCTAGCCCAGCGTATTGATGAGGCAGAACGTCCTATCGCATACGCAAGCCGTTTACTGACTAAATCGGAAGTGAACTATTCGATAACTGAAAAAGAGTGTCTTGCATTAGTGTGGTGTCTCTCCAAGTTTAGATGTTTTGTGTGGGGCTGCAAAGTGAAAGTCGTCACAGATCATCAAGCACTGTGTTGGTTGATGAGCAAAAAAGACCTAGCAGGTCGTTTAGCACGTTGGAGCTTGTCGCTACAAGAATACGATATCACGATCGTATACCGCAGTGGAAAAACGCACGACAACGCAGATTGTCTTTCAAGAAATCCACTACCAAAGACAGAGGAGCAAGAAGACGACCGCTGTGTCGTCATAGGGGCACTAACTGATGACCTAACACTCGCTGAAGAAGAAAACGAGTCCCTGGCAGACAAACAAAAAGCCTGCAGTAATTGGAATCAGCTAATACAAAAAATCCAAAGTGGAAAAGCAAGAGTGAAAAATTTCGTGATCAACGATGGCAAACTCTACAAAGAAACTATAAAGAATGGAAAAAGTTATAGAAGATTGTGCGTACCTGTAGAGTATCGTGAAAGAATCCTATACGCCTACCATGACGACATCGTTTCCGGTCACCTTGGAATCAGTCGCACTCTGCAAAAAATTAGTGATCGTTACTACTGGCCGAAGATGACACTAGACATAGTTCGTCATGTGCAGAGCTGCGTACACTGTCAGAGCAGAAAAGGAGTCCCAGACAAACCTCCAGGACTTCTACAATGCATTAAAGTGGAAAGACCGTTTCAAAAAGTAGGAATGGACCTTCTAGGGCCATTCCCGCTCTCCACAAAAGGAAACAGAATGATTATAGTGGCAGTAGATTACCTGACCAAATGGGTAGAGTTGAAAGCTATGCCCACTGGAAAGGCAGATGACGTGGCAGAGTTCTTCGTTCAACAAATCTTTCTACGCCATGGAGCTCCAGAACAAATCATCACGGATCGGGGAAAGTGCTTCATCGCCGACCTAACTCAAGCTGTCGTCAAGAAACTACTCACCAACCACAAGACGACTTCCAGTTATCACCCCCAGGCAAATGGAGCAGTGGAAAGAATGAACCATACATTGGCTGCAATGCTGTCAATGTACGTCAGCAGTGATCAACGGGATTGGGATGAAACCTTGCAGTACGTGTGCTTCGCATACAACACGGCTAGACAAGAGTCTACGGGGTACTCACCATTCTTCCTCCTCTACGGACGTGAACCAAGACTTCCTATTGACTTGGAGTTGGAAGCAGACCCAAACCCGTTGTTGGAAGAAGAAGAAGCGGCAGTGGGATATGCAGATCGTTTAATTGCCGACTTAGCAGCAGCTAGAGAGAAAGTGAAAATTAGAATGGAGAGTGTGCGGCAAAAGCAAAAAGAAACTTACGATGCACGTCATAGAGAACTGACATTCAAAGAAGGAGATTTAGTGTTGATTTACAAGCCTGTGCGTAAAGTGGGAAAATCAGAAAAACTTCTTCATCGTTGGCTTGGACCATTCAAAGTGTTAAGACAAACCACTCCAGTGAACTATGAAGTGATATCGGCAACCGGCCGAGGTAAAACGGATATCGTTCACGTGGTTCGGATGAAATCATTCCATGAAGCTGTGTCAGGTCCTAGCATCACCGAAGAAGCGGCAGAAAAAGAAGATGAGAATCATCTAGAAGCAGAAACACAAGAAACACCTGCTTCAACTGATCCACAAGCTCAGGCCAACTCAGAAGAAGCACCAATTGAGCAGAGTAATCCATCATCAAGCACCGAGGAAAACGACGTGGTCACGCCCGCTCCAGAACCAATCACGCCAGCTTCAACGAGAAGACCCACTCGTAGCAGAAGACCTCCGGCCAGATATTTAACTCTATTGGTGCCGTTCCTCATTTTCCTGATTGGGCCGCTGTCAACCAACTCGCTGATCCTGAGAGAAAATGCAATTTTCAAACAACAAACTGATGTGGCGTTCAGTGAATCATCGTGGACCATCGTAACAGACCTTGACTTGGGAGTAGCTGATACAGCAACAGCATACTTGAAGCAGAAGTTAACCCAGCAGCAGGAAGTAGCACAGAAGTGGAAGAATACAGGGTCACGGCCACAACAAATAGCAGCCAGAAGAATCGCTAGCAGAACAGAAACAATCCTAAGAGGAATGGAAAATGTAGCAGACCGATTGACAAACATCAGAAAAGCATTGAATACTAGCCAAAGAAGTCCTCGAAGCCTTGTCGACGGTGGAGGGTCAATCCTGAAATGGCTGTTTGGAGTTTCAACACAGAAAGATTTAGAAGAATTAAATAATCAAGTACAACTTGTTGCTCGAGATCAGAGAGAAGTAATTCACATCATCGATAAGCAAGCAACAATTGTAAATGAATCACTTTGGGAATCCAGAACAAACGCAAAACTCATCAGAGAACTGCGAGGCCAGTATTCCATGCTAAGCAATGTGACAACAAACCTCATGGACAGAGTGGTGAAGATGGAAGAGTTAGAACTAAATCACTTCGAATATTACATCCAACTGGACGAAACATTTGAAGCGATGAATCAGATCTTGCAGTGGCTACAACATTTGGCCGATAGTCTCGACGTCGGCTTCAGTCTGTTGGCCAACGGACATTTGGCACCACAAATTGTTTCGCCAGCAAGATTCAACAAAGTCATTAAAATAATAAACGAGAAATTACCAAGAGGATGGTCTATCTCCAGCGAGGAGCTTTGGGTCGCCTACAGAGAATCAACCGTCACGGTGGCGGCCATGGAAAACTCGTTTCGCCTCTTCATAAATGTTCCCATCTTCGATCACAGCCAGCAGTTCAAGCTTTTCGAAATAATCAACCTTCCGGCATCTACAGACAACGGAACACATGGCGTCTCGCTCGGAAATCTACCAGAGTACCTTGCTGTGTCCGCCGACCTCGAAACGTATCTGGAACTATCCAAAGAAGATGTTAAAGATTGCAGCAAAATAGGAAGACCGTTGTGTAAATTTCATACCGGAATTAGCAAGAGAACAACCCGAAAGTCGTGTGCAATGGCTGTCTTCTTAAACGATTCGGCCCGAATCAACACACAGTGTAAAAAGAAATTCACAGACTGGCGTGGACCTGAAGTGGTTTACATGGGATCCAATCAATGGGTCTATTCCGCAACAAAGCCGCACGAGATTGTGTTTTCGTGTCCAGCGGGAGGGGAGCAGCCACCTTTGAGAACAACAACGTTACCAGCTGTAGGAATGTTTGAAGTACCTTTGGGATGCACCGCTCGAACAGAAGAATGGGTATTCCCAGCCAGCATGGAAGGAAGTGTAACAGCGCCAAAACTACAAGCAATTGTGCTTCCAACAGTGAAAATCTTTGCACAAGATGTCCAAGAAACCGAAGGAAAAAAGCACAATTTCGTTGAGCTTCCACGAGAAAACAATACGTCGGTAGACATAATCAGTCAGCTGCTCCATCGCAACGCTCAAGCAACGTTGTCGTCTGAAATGACGGGAGAGCAAATTCAAAATTTAATTTTGGAAAAAGAAAAACAAAAAGAATTTTACCTTACTCGTTACCCTTACGAGTTAGTGGCTTCAATATTTTCCTAACATGTGGAATAGTGCTCCTAGTGCTTAAATTCTACATGTTACACAAGCGTCTTATCGCTCACGAACAGTGCGAAGACGCTCCACCCGGAGACCCCGGGAGGGATGAAATGGAGACTGAAAATCTCTAAAAAGGAAATCGTTAGTGATAAACAAGAAAAATAACTGCTGTGTTAAAAGTGAAAAAAGTTTATTGTCAAAGAACAAAAAAAAAAAAAAAAAAAAAAAAAAAATGTACAATTATGCGCCTCGGTTAACGAGATAATTTAAAAAATTGTTGGTTTCAGCTTCATGTTCCTCTGCTTGAGCGTTCAAAACCTCAAGCCAAACAAGCCGAGCATCTACCCTGGCCTGCACTTCAGCTTGCGTCACCTCTCTGTAAAAGTCAGAGCGGCGGGGAGTCGGGTGGTAGATGTCCTGATTGGACTCTAACCACCAAAGGAGACGCGCATGAAGATGGCAAAAGTAATCCCGGTATTTGGCATACCCAGGATACGTGATAAAAAAGAGGAGAGAAACGTCAGTGTGGAACTAAAAAACCAATCAAAGAAGAAGTACTTACCTGTAGTAATAATCGTTGATCCATGGAGCATCAACGACCAAGGGAGAGCCCAAATCAACGTTGTCATTGATCATTTTCGTTAAAACCACCACAAACTCCGCACGGTCGTGCGGATTTAGGCGAACGAAAGGGCTCCTAAAACTGGAAAACGCACTCGCGAAACTCACAAGCGCACATTCCACAAAACGCAGATTTTCAAGAACAAACTGAAGAGTAAACATTTTTTTGTCAAAAGCAAGAAACGAACTAAAGACGGAAGGCAGCAGTTGAATTTCTTATGCATCATAACGTCGTAGTTTACCTTTTTTCACACCTTTAGGTGTGAAATGCTAATTATAGTCGTCCTTATTACGTTTGTAGTGCTAGAAAATTCCTTTTCGATAAAAGCACATTTCATTGTATGCTTGACTTCTATTGTAGTCGTTCTTCTACCTCTCCAAAGCGACCACGCTTTACCGTATGCCTGTCTTCTACTATAGTTGTCCCTTCACCTCTATAATGCGACCGCGCGCTTTTGTACGATTGACCTTTACTGTAGTTGTCCCTTCACCGTACTAAAGCGACCTCGCTCTATCGTATGCTTTTTTATTACTATAGTTACTCACTCTCTATTAGCCTTGGGGTTATTTTGAAAATTACGGGTATCTTTTCCTAATATTTTGTTCATGCCCGTGTTTACCTTTTTAATGATTGTTAGTACAGTCGGGTCGCCTGTCTTGAAGAAGGGGGACCTGTCGCGAGGGAAAGATAGCATTGTGATTGCCATTTCTGGAAAGGGGCGTCAGCCAACATTTAATTGTTTGCAGCACAGTTTCCCTTGAAAAGAGGCGCTACGACACGCCAATAATTAGTAAAATGTGGCATTCCCTAGAATTCGTTCAACCCTAGAGATAGGGCGTATATCCTTCACGAGGGTATAAAAGCCCATACATTTTTTACCCTAAGTTAGTTCTTGTTAGTTCCTGATAGATCTTAAGTCCTACTCAAGTTCTCAAGTAAGTTCTCTTCACGTTCCTGTATTTCAGTCAAGTAAAGGGTAGTTATTCCTCCTTTCTGTTATGCATTGTATTTTCCCCTTTTAATTCAATACAATTCATTAAGTAAAGTCCAGTGTGACAATATCACGGCAGCCGAACGTGGCAGACCTTTATTTTTGTAGGTGAAATCCAAGGGAGGAACTGCAAATGCTCGGCGCCATCTTGTACGAACGATGTGGTCTGGCGGACACCTTACCAAGGTGACCATGCATTACCTTCGAGTGTATTTAAGGTATACCATTTACTTGCTTTGTAAAAGCTAGGTTTTTAACTTGTGCATCGTAACGATTTTGAATTGGGTAAGTTGCAAGTCGGTAGATTTGCTCTGCAGTTTCCCGGATACCAGCACCCTGCTTCGCGAGAACTACTCTACGTTGTTCTGGGGGGGCTTAGACGAACATCTGAATCCGATTTTGAAGAAGTCTTGCATCGATGGACACTGACAAAATATAGGTGAAATAGCTACAAATTTTTATTAGCAAGGTTCACTTGTGTTCCAACTCATTTTATTTTTCAGGAAGCTGCACATGAATGTTGGGTATTTTATCATAAGTAGAATACAGATAGATTCTGTAGTAGTAGATCTCTTTAGTTGGGTATTGAAATTGGCTTTGGTTTGTATGGGGTCTGATGAGGTCTCAGTTGCATTTGATCCTACTTGTTATTTATCACTGCCAATGCCAGTCGAAAAGGAAGTACCAGTTGACCTGTATCTGGCTAACATGGACCTTTTAGCAGAAATTTTTCTGCTTTCAAGGGATTCAAAGAGTTTGTAGAATATTATGTCTCTAGGATTCCACAGTTTTAGGTAATTCAATTGACAAGAAATTTACACTGATTTTTGTTTTATTTTTCTAAAGGCAGATTCTTAATTATAAAGGATTGGGAAAGAAAATTGACGGAGGCTCAGTGCCAAAAAAATTATGGTAGTTGGAATGATTACCGAAGCTCTTCGGATTCGTTTATTTCACTCGTTATGGTATTTAAAGAAAATAAACGTGTACCTGTGCCCCTTTGTATCTGTGACCCGATTTCCTCTTCACTTGCGATAATTCTGCAGCGGGTCATGCAGATACTGTGATCAGCAGAAAAAGTTGGAAGTGCGCTGCCCGGAAAGCAAATCTGGGGTAAAAGAAAAAAACTTATTCCAACTAGTAAGCCATTCCCAAATTCAACCAACAAAAAGGTACACAGTGAGATTTGCTTAACAATTATGTTTCTTTAATTGATTTTAAAATTAGGAAAAGGTGGAAGGAAAAACTTCGTTCTCTGGTAGTGTTTTAGTTAAAATCCTTTTTGTGCAAATTCATTTTTGAAATTGTTTACCTCATTTTCGAATGGTTCCGTTCACATTTGTTGTTCATGTGAGATTTTATGTTTACCAGTTACTGCATTATATTGACCACTATTGCAAGATGTTTGTTTAGGAATAACTACTGTTTTGTTTATCTGGAATGTTGTGTGGGAGTCCATCAGGAATTGCTGGTCTGCAGTAAATTTGTCAGGTATATGTTAGCTTTCATCAGCAAAACGTTATGCACTAATTGTGTTTGGTTTTCGTGGTATAGGCTAGGTGATGAAGATCAATGAATCAGAAAATGTTTTGCATGGGTGGTGAATGTTCTGACAGTTTTAACAGTTGTGATGTGGTGTATTTCACTTCCACGCATCATGGTGTTTTTATCTATCAGTTGAATTGTAAGGTTAATTTTCTGTTCGTGTAACCTCATTTCCTCTTGAATCATATAGTAGAAATTGGTGACCTGAAACAATGAACATGGAAAAATCACCTGTGCCAACGTTGACGATGTTTGATTGATGAAGTGCTGGAAACTAAAATTAATTTTCTTTACAATTTGGTTTCAGGCTATCTTTATAATTTTTTATTAGTTTTGCGTTTGTTTAGAGTCCGCAAGCTCGTAGCTGATTTCCTCCTTTAGATACCGCCTGTCGACGGTTTGACAGCCTCACACAATTGAACGTATGCCAAAAAGTAATTGATCCAATTTAATGTATGCAATGTATACTAATTACACCATTCAAAACAATATTCCAACTGTTAGCTTTAAAAGTTTCCCTGTTTACCTCCGTTAGTTTTCCCGAAAATCTGCTAAATCCTCCATGGTTGATGCCGAAAATACCTACATTTATACTCCCAATCTCGAAAAACAATGCTCTTGAAAATCCAACGTTCACCAGACTACTCTTTCGAGCACTGTTTACGCAAAACAACGCCAGTTCTAGTACGGTAAGCGTCTTCACAGATGGCTCCCGTGACTTCGAAAACAACTCAACAGCATGCGCCATCTACTGCCCAAATTCTCAAGTGAAAAAAGCCTGGAAACTTTCTAGTGATACGAACATCTTCACAGCTGAATTGTTGGCTATTCTAAAGGCCATTGAACACGCTGACAACGGCCCGGCGCAGCTAATCCGGATCTTCTCGGACTCACTCAGAGCCATCTCCGCCATCAATGCTCTACACCCTTCAAACGAACTGGTGGTCAAGATTCGGAACAGGGCCTTAACTAGCTCTTCTGCCGGCTCCAAAGTTATTCTCTACTGGATTCCAAGCCATGTAGGCCTTCCAGAAAATGAATTAGTGGATCGTCTGGCAAACGACGCAAGAACGGATCCTAACTGCGAAAAAATCGATCTCGTCGACTCACCTAAACTCGCCCTAAATGTTTTTCGCATAGCATGGTCCAAGCTGATGTCTCTATACCTTGCGAGTCACCATGACTTCTTTGCTTCTCACCCTAGGAACTCCATTCACCCAGAACCCTGGTTGGTGCACCCTAACAGAGTCAGAAACAGCATTCTTCACAAACTCCGGTCGAACCGGCTACGTTTAAACGCCCGCGTTTCGTTATTTGATCCCTCTGTATCCCCATACTGCAGCTATGGCTGCCCTGTGAAAGAGACTCCCTCACATCTAATTATTGAGTGTCCCCACCTCGCTGCCGAAAGAGAGGAACTAAAAAGCTTCCTCTCGGAGTTAAAACTTCATTTGAACCTATCCAATCTCCTACATCCACCGCAAGTTTGTGACAACCTCACCAAATTCAAGATCAGGGACTTGGTTTTAAATTTCTTCTGGAAATCAGGACTCCACAAACGCTGCTAATCTAATTCAAAATCATCCCACTTTTCCGAGCAATTTCCCGGTGCCAATTTCGGTCTCCTAGGACGACCCGCTCTCGATATGGCAACGCCACACGGGAGGCACCTTAAGAAAGAAAGAAAAAAAAAAAAAAAAAGAATCTCATTGACGGATTTTGCTTCTAAGGTTTAGCTCATGAAACTTCGTTTGTAAAGAATACGTCCTGTTGAGGAATGTCACCAAAGATGCAAATCCTATGGGTAGGAATACCATAATATCATTCTTCTACTCTTTAACCACTCATGGTCTACTGTTAATCGTGATCTGAGTAGTGCACCATATTCATCTTCGTTGCAGTATCAGCTGTAACAACAGTCATTTCGGCAGTTGTAATCTCGACCTAGCCTACCAACAGACATAGACATGTACCTCAACACAATTTCTACTGGTATTTTAAATTTTTCTTCTGCCTCATATAGTTTGCCTTTTTATTTAAATTGAACATTCAACCATAGAACTGCCAACTCTTAGCTGTCTGCTGCCTATTTGCTGGCCCTACAGTCTTTTCAGTCTTCGGACAGCAGAAGTAAGTCGAATTGCTTTCAACGTTTGGTTACAACAACAATCTTATATTTCCCACTAACTGGTTCTTTTTCTTTACTTTTACGATTAAGAACAAAGCCTTCTTCGTGTTCGCCACGCCCGTCATTACCTTGCCCGTCATCCCGTCTTCGCTTCGGCCGTCGTTCCGTCTTGGCTTCGGCCGTCCGTCGTCGCCTCGCCCGTCGCCCCGTCTTCGTCTCGCCCGTCGTCGCCTCGCCCGTCGCCCCGTCTTCGCCTCGCCCGTCGCCCCGTCTTCGCCTCGCCCGTCGCCCCGTCTTCGCCTCACCCGTCGCCCCGTCTTCGCCTCGCCCGTCGCCCCGTCTTCGCCTCACCCGTCGCCCCGTCTTCGCCTCGCCCGTCGCCCCGTCTTCGCCTCGCCCGTCGCCCCGTCTTCGCCTTTCCCGCGTCACCTTCTCGCCCGGTCGCCACGTCTTCTCTTCGCCCGTCGCGCTATCATCGCCTCGCCCGTCGCCTCGTGGTCGCCACGTCATCGCCTGGTCTTTGTGGTATCGTTGTATTTTTTTATTGTGTAATTGTGTAGTACTAATTAACACGTTGGCTGCCACGCCCGTTTGCTCCCCCTTTTTTTTTTAGCTATATAGGGACGGGCCGCGCTGTTCTGCCTCATGGCCTATCTTTCATGAGGTGGAGTAGTTGCCACTGCCCAAGATTCGCCGAAAGGCAATTAGGCAACGCACCAGAGGGACTCCCTTTGTCCGATGTGTGGTGGAGACCTGGGGTGTGCGTTCCCACAACGGTCTCCATCATCATGTCAGCCCGGACTTGTCAGCGGGCAAGTCCCCCTTGGTCGCTATCCTTCCGATAGCGACGTAATTAATGTAAATTTAGTGGCGTGGCAGCCAACTTGTTAGTTAGTTATTTATGTATGTCTTGTATTGTGTTGTGTTGTAAGATGTGAATGTAAGTGGAGGATTTGTGGGAGGATGGAGGGACAATAAAAAATGTGTTAGATTTTTAAATAAAGTTTGTTTTTATTTATGAGAGTATTTTCATGAACTGGATTGGGGATCGAACCCTAGACCTCCAGCGTATCAGTTTAATACTTTACCATTGAGCCATCTACAACGTATACAAATATGTAATTTCTTCCTTAATACCTTTGTTTGTAGTGGATAAGTCGATACGCTTTCAAATGGGAATTATTGTCTGTATGGTTAACAGTGGCTCAATGGTAGAGCGTTCGACTGAGATATGAAATGTCTGAGGTTCGAATACCAGAATGATGCATATCAGCAAAAGATAAATGAAGAAATACCTCATGTGGATTACATGTAGACGTATAAAATAAGGTACAAGAAAGACAAAATAAGTAAAAAGATTTTTGAATTAAAAAAAAACAATTTTTATTGATGTAAAATTTTTTTGTGTCAACTAAGGTAGGAGAAAACTCTACCACATGAGTAGAGTCTCCCCCTACCTTAGTTGACTCACCGGGGAGATTACCCGGTGCGTGGCTAAGAGAAGCCGGAAAAGGATGAAGAGTGATGATAAGGACAAGTTTTCACGTGAGCGATTAACCGTTATTCGGATATGTGGGTAGCCCCAAGACCCTCAAAAAGATATCATCGAGCCAGGGGGACCCCCACGTCCCCTTTCCGGACAGCGCACTCACAACCTTTAACTGCTGATCACAGTAGGGGCATGACCCCCCTACGGGCTTATTAGAAATTTAGGGGAAACGGGGCCACAGAAAGAAGGGAGCCCAGATATGCACTTGAATTTAAGAGAATAAAACTCTTTACTGTTCGGGATGAATCAGCAATTAGCCGTGTCGTCTGAGTAGCGTTCTTTGAAAATTTAGCATCTCTTTTCGTCTTCTATTCTTAAACAGGGAAATATAATGGCTGGACATCTTTTACGGTTAGCTGCAAAATGTCATCAAGGAGACTGGAATGAAAGAGAAATTAAGATCAAGGTAAAATGTGACCACAGAATAGATGTGAACCAATTTTTGTGCTTCGCTTTAAATGAAACAAATACCGTTACATGGGAGGCTTGGATCACATTTTCCATGAGGATTCACCTACGCACTTAACTTGGAACACACCATGTGTGAGGGTTGGACCAAAATATCCATATCGTTTTCACGATACTGATGGGCTTATCATTTGGAACCTTTTCTGTAATTAAAGATGTTTTATTTAATAAACCCATGATCTCTAAACCATCAATCAAATACCGAATCGCTTACGAAGACATCTTTGGCAGAATGGCAGTCTGGTAGAAAATCAATATTCTTCTTGGGCCTCTTCGATTGCCAAAAATGGCAATAAGAACTGAACAGGGAACAGTTCACTAAAGAAAATGAGAACATTCCCTTTGTTATGCAGGGAATATTGCTGTAGTTATGCAAACAATCAGAGCTGTCTTACAGATTGGATGGGAAAATGGAAAGGTTTATCCCTAGATAACACCACCAACCAGTACTGTCACGTCACTGCACATACAGAGAAGAAAATTCAAAAGTTATTAAAAATTGAATACACCTTTTACCATCAGCATGATACTGCAACACATAGCTCTCGGAGATACTTATTCTACGAAAAATTTATCCCATTGTAGAGTAGATCTTGACTTAAACGTAACGCGAATGCCATCACCTAAAATTACAAAATTTAGATTACATGCCAGCATAACAAAAATGCTGCAAGCTTACATGTTGTAAGGACTCCCGATAAAACTTTAAAGTTAAATAAGTTAGTTAGATTATGTGTTCTATTTCTCATGTTGCGTTTGCCCCCCCCCCCCCCTTCTCCCCCACTTGACTCTTTCGCCTCTTGTTTCGTTTTTTATTACCCTTTCTTCGCATGACGTGGGGTCAACGACAGGACATAAATCAGTCGACCTCACGTTTCGCGTAACATTCTGGCTCTGTTGCGATGACCCCACGCAAACTTAGCGTTCCACGCCAAGTTGGCGTCATCAAGCCAAAGCGCGGTATAAAACCAACGCCTGAGCTGTGCCTTTTTTTTAGTATTCTTGCAACCTGCTGTCCAGTTAGTCGTGCCGTAGCACTCTATTTGTGTAACATTTAAATCCACGCTTGAGTTTTGTGTACCCTCTTACGTACTTCGAAATAAACTGAGTTCAACACCTACAACTGTCGTGTTTCTGATCGCCCTGCAAACATCCTCAACTGAGACGCCACTTCCCGTTCTGCCCAAGTCCACCACCACCCCCTTCCGACGTCGCCGTACCTTCAGCTCTCTCCAGCGCCATGACGTCCGCGTAAGTACTCCACACCTTGTCTCCTTCTTAACTTTCCCAAGTAGCGTTCTTTTTATATCCGTGCAGCCGACGTGATTGGCTGGCGGATCCTAACAAAGATAACTGTGTAATACCAGAATATTAGATTAAGATATTAACCTGACCGTTGTCAGTATTGTTTTATTGTTGTGTGTGGTAATCACCCCAGTTGCGTCAGACGTGACAGGAATTGATTATTGCAATGTGGTAAACAATGAATTTATACTGTCAGACGATCCATCAAACAGTATAGCCATCTACTGGTAAGGTATCCAGTTCTATTTCACTCAACGGCTCCCGATGTTAAAGAAGTTAGGGCTTGAAAATAAGCCCGACAAAATAAATAAGCCCGACACCATGGGGAATGTATTGCTTCTTCTTATGTAAAACACTGCAACAAGTGTGACTAGTGAATCAAAATCAAATCAGCTATGTTGGCATTGAATCTATATCACTTTTGGCCCCAAGGTATATCTTGTATTAAATTTTGTCTTGGCAGTAGCGTAAGAAGAGGAAATTGTTGTGAAACTACCTTGAGTGGAGCCAAATATTCCAATGCTGATACATGGGAGCTCAGCAATTTTAAATTTAGCAACTTTGTATCAGGAATTTCTACTGCAGACGGTCCCCCGAACACTCGTTTTGGAAATACACCGACTTTAAAAACTACTGGCGCGCCAGTACATTACAGCGCTAGCGTGACACATCAAAGTTATTTAATCCTATGTATTTCCAAAACGGTTGATTTTATGAAAAAACTAGCAATTTTCTCGGAATCAGCATTAAATTTTGAGTATATTCTGCCATTTTCAAGCAATTCCAACGATGGTCAATTTTTGACGGTTTTGGAGGCAATTTTCGGTTTTGGAGGACATTTTCCCACCGTCATTTTCTTCGTTTTTCTCCATTTTGTTAAGCCCAATGTCAAAGCAGAGCCGATAATCGTGATCAACGTTCAATTTCGCATCGGAATAATGTATTTTTTATTAAATTAAGCAAGGATTACGAAAATTGATATCTTTTACAAGTGAACCTTATGGCATTAGAAGTATTAAAAGGGTAAGTTGCTACAGACCTTACCCTAGCCCCGGACGATCGCTGAAACCCAATGTAGAAAACTGAATATCGTACCAATAGGTGACAATAAGGTTCGGGGGACCGTCTGCAGTAGAAATTCCTGATACAAAGTTGAAACTTATTTTTATTCGATGCTTGAAACTGTTAAATGCTAGTATTTGGTGCTAACATATAATTTGACGCAAAGATGTTGGGGAAATGTTTTAGGGCATTTTCCGCTATTAAAGTCACCACTTGAAACACTTAAATAATTTGATAAAATTTTATATGTTAAACAGGAATAAACCCGTTAATAACTTAGTATTAAAAAAAAAATCAGGAAAATAGTTGTTAAATTATTAGTTAAGATTGACTATACGTTTACTATTGACGATGACGACAGATGGGTGAATTCAACACAGATGCTGAAAAACAAAGAAAACCAACACATTTCTACAGATTCATTATAACTTCTTGCAGTTGATGGCGAAATTTTCAAGAAACGAAACTAAGCTTCACTACTATCTAACACTACTTTTCTCCTACATTCAAGCTTACTTTCAAAATGTAAAAAAAGTTACTAATGAATTATCCACTAATCAAGCTTACCATCAAACTGAAGTATTGTTTTTTTAATTAACGCCAACTTACGATGTCTGTGCTTCTTCTAGTTTGAATAAATCTGTTCAATCAAAAACGTCAAGAATCCAAGTCCAGTACCAATGCCTCGAATTAAACCAAAATTTCTTAAGTGCAAAAAAAATTTGATTATCACCTTGATTCGTCATGATGTTCATCACATAGAACATATGAAATCCAAATCAAGTAAAAGACTTCTTTGCTGCGAAATATTGCTTACTTCTTTGGGTTGGCTGTTTAATTCTGAATCAATGGTAGACGGACTCAAAGTGTTCTTCTTATTCCTTGATACATGGCACAACAAGGCTAAATCCATCCCCCCATGTCAGGAGAGGAAGGTATAGTCCATCCTTGCTACACGAACCAGCGTTAAGTAGAAAGAGTTCGCCACGCCGTTGTAAGGAACGGCCAACCGTACTCTTTACATTTCCCACGCTTGCAACCCTTTTTTCCCCTCTTCCGCCAACAGGTCATCTGCCGGTGGCTCTGGCCTTCAAACTTGTCACTTCTTCACATAGGTGTTACATTTACACGCAGAATATTTATTCCCGTTGGGACACTTAATCCTAAACGACCTTGCTTCTTCGTATAAATGGTGTACTTTTTCCAGATTGCCAGCATTCCACTTTTAGTAATTCTACCGTGCAGTCTACTTTTTACGGCCAAGCAGTCTACTTTCAGTTGTCATCACAGCGAGTCTTCTTTTAAGTGCCATCTCTGTCAGACTGTCTCCGTAAGTCTCCTTTCGTCAATTATCAATTTGGTCTTTGTAAAAATACTCGAAAACAGTGCAACAATACAGTTCATCATCGCTATCCAATAATTAAAAGTAAGGAACGGATTTTTTCGAACCTTACATTTGGTGACAGTGAAGGGATAGATCATTCGAACCTTACACCGTCGATACCCTTACAGAATTTAAAAATAAAAAAACATGATGCCCATAAGTTATCTACTGAAAATCAATGCATAAACCATTTTCCGCTACCTCATCATTTATGAGTTGATAGAACAAACCCTCATGCGTCCCGTACATATGCGCAATAGTTTGATTAATTAGCACGAACGAATACCTGTGGAATAAAGAGGGTAGTTTTTTAGAATAACAAACAACAAATAAGCAGACAAATTAAGTTCAACCTACGTAAAGTTTAATATTGCCGCTAGCCATTCGACCAAATAACCGTCCGATCAGTCCAAGTGTAGGTGCCATTCGGTCCTCGCTTTTAAGTATCGAAAAGTGGTTGCTAAATCGGAATAAATAAAAAATAATTGATAAGCTTCGTACAATACCATTTTCACTAAAGAAGAGCACATTTAGGACATTACGATTACTTCTAACGAGAATACATCTACACTGGTACTTACATCAAACATTAAAAAATTGAAGTGTCAACCAGTAAAAAAAAAAATTGACCAAATCATTGTCAGATTAAACGTTTCAGCGTAGAAACAACTGTGTACATTGGCATTTGTGAGTGTTGAAGACTGGATTATAAATACATTGATTGCAATGCTATGGCTAAAAGTTTGCAACCAGGCTGTTAAAATCAATGAATCTGAATAAGAAAATACAATCAAATTTAAACATTAACAATTTAGTTGTAAATGTCAACTACTTGAATCGTTGATGAAGCCCAATTTCTCCATTTGGCGCCCTTTGGTATAACAAGGCCTTTTAAAGTTCACGTAGTAAAGATGACAGACAAAATTCTTCCGGTTTTGGGACTACCATTTGCAGTTATCTCGAATAACTTTACAGAACTGCAAGTTCACTCAGCAAAACCCTGGCAAAAAAATTACAAAATGCAAAGTGAATTTTCCCTACTTACTGGTGCTAAACAAATGATGAAACAAAAAGGTTTATACCGTGATTTAAAAATCCTTATTTTGTTTACTGTCAAAACGTCATGTGACTCAATTCATTACATTCTGTGGTATTGACCACTAGATGGCGTTCCTCTTACCTCACTTCCCTCCGCTAGATGTCACTGTTTAACGATTAAAATGGTTACGATTTGTACAGAACTTGATCTCGGCATGGCAAGTTCTATAGCCGCTGTTCAATACGAAACCACCATTACGCCCCGGTATTTGATAACGCCAATATATTTAGTAGATGCCTATTTACTAGAGCAATCTGGCGGTCTAAAACTGTCAGATACCGGAACATATTGGCGATTTAGTAAGGAATGCCATGTCGGGAACTTAGAGCGCGTAGCTTAGGTTGTTTAGCATACGTTACTGTTCCTGATGCACTTCATGCCAGTACCGCACGTCGGAGTATTCCAACCTTACAATCATATCTTTGTCATAGCTCAAGATAAGCCGAGCCGTTTCGTGTCACTGCGTACATGAGCAACCATCTTTCATTTGATCTATGCAATATATCGTTTAGCCCTTCCTAGCAGCGCTTTTGGTATTACTTGAGTTTCCTGATCGTCTTCTTCTGGTGTTGTTCAAAACCAGGATTGCTTAATCCCCAAATGATTTAGATCAGTTTCGTCCAAAATTTAAAACCTGACCCCCGGCAAGACAAATACTCCACGGTCGAGGAAATCGTTGAATCGCACCGCTGTCGCGACAACAATATTACACCCAGCTTGAAGATTTGACCGCTGATAGCTCGTGACAATTCCTCCATATACAATCACAGATTTTAAAACCGAATTGTAGGAGAATTAACACGCCCCCCGGTGAATTTGAATGGCCAATTCACGAGTGGGTGCGACAATTACAACTTCTGGCTTTTGCTCCATGGAATGAGACGCACCAGCAACACCTTGTTCAAGCAATATGTTCAAAACCGGTACCAAGTACGCCACCTGCATGAAAAAGTGTTAAATTTTAGATGACTTAATCAACGAATATCACAAAGGGTTTGTGGAATACCTTAGATGCAATTGGACCTTTTAGTAGTCGTAATTACCAGCGTGCCCACTCAAAATTACTTTTACTTCAACTTACCCAGTTCACACCGAACCCTTCGAATGAAGTCAGTACCAGGACATCCAGGTTTCAAAATTACTAAGCGTTAATTAATTGGACTACTGTTTTGCCGGAGCCCGTGACAGCACAACCAATTAAATTTCTTTTGGCAAGAATACCTGCAACGGAAGCTTTCTGAACAGGTGTTGGTTTTATGTAGCCAGAATTCTTAAGTTTTGAAGTAGTAGTAGGTGCAGGCCTGCTTCTTAGAATGATGTTATGTGTTGAGGTACATCTTTTCCTGTAATCTAAAGCAAACCGAATAGATATTTTCAAGTCACAAAATACAGTTTGAAAAATGGCTTACCTGGAGGACTACTTTCACATGTCACAGCTTCCGGAATATATTGTTCACTCGGCTTTCCATCTTCCGTCAATTCACTGAATAGATTCGGGCAGCTTTCCGAGGTGTGGCCAGCTTCATTACGCTGTGGTAAAACAATGAACACTGCAACATAAAATATTTTTGTGAAGATACAGTTGGTGCTTATGTTGTAACACTTGCTGCCACCAATGCCTCCTCCTTGTGGGAAATCCCTTGCTACATGGCCCTCTTCTTCGTTAAAAATGGACACCTAAAACGTTTTTGTTTTCTTTTTTACCTCATGGCAGGTATCACTTCCCCAACCGCCACGGTTTTGTCCTTCGAGAAACGTCCCCTTCCCCATACTATCAAAAGAACCAAGAAGTTAAATTCGCACATCTTTTTCGATATATTTTCATCTTACTTTGTGACGTCAACGGGCCACTGCCACCGCCCCCACCAGCTTGTGGACACTCTCTGGCAAAATATCCTTCTCGGCACTGTTAAACAAAACCATATCAAAGTAATCACACTAGGAATACAAGAAAACACTTACCTTGTGACAAAGGGCAGAAAACTAGATCAGAATGAAACAAATCTTTGCGCGTGTAGACATCAGATGTCATCTAGCGGTTAGAAATAACAAAGTTTTTCGACTGGCATCTAACGTCTGGCTTAAGAAACGTTTTTAACAGTGCCATCTAGTGTCCGGAAGAAAAAACTTTTTTGGACTATCTAGTGTCCGGAAGAACGAACTTTTACAGTGCCATCTAGTGTCCGGTAGAAGAAACACTTGGGACAGTTCCATCTAGCGATTCGAAATACTACGATGCGACTGCCATCTAACCTCTGGCACAAGAACCACTTTAAAGTAGTATTCGAAAACTTCCTCCCGTTCTTGTGCCTCGCGTTCATCCACTTTTTCGCAACCCTCTTCGTCTTCCGACCCTACATCAGCACCTTCCTCAGCTACAGGACCACGCGGTGAACCAATTAGACCTGGACTTCTTCAATTACTTCTTGAGCTACTCCGTGGTCTTCCTCTTCTTCCGGGTCCTCTTCCTCCTCAACTTCATCGTAATCTCCTTCCAATTCTTCTTCCTCCTCTCTCCCAACAGATTTATTGTCAACTCCTTCAGCCTCATCGCTACTAGAATCCAGGTCATAGATCCACGTCAAATCCATAAAGACGTATTGAACTAGACGATGTTTCGTAACGTCGTCCACGTCCGGCCTTAAATACGCCGATAGCAAAGCATACAGTGATGGAGGTGGATAAGTTTGAATGTCCCGTTGGTTTGTTGTGCCTTTTTCTTCTGCCAACAACTCCAAGACGGACGCAGGGACCAGTTGGTCAATCAAAAGAACTTCAGCTGCTTTGACAGAGGAACTGAGACTCTCAATCTCAGATTCCCTATTCCGGTAGAATTGTTCCAGCTGGCGGCGAGGATAGGGCGATAAACTGCAGCTTTCGTTGACGTTCGTTGAGTTTCGAGTGTTCGTTGAGCGTTGACAGTGCAGCTGTCGCTCCATTTCTTGGCACGAGTGATCGAAAAGGATGTTGCAAAGATTTTCACGCAGGGGAGTTGACCACTTTCTGCCATGCCCATTTCTCAACAAAGTACGCTCGCAGTCCACCGAAAAAAAATCATAGGTCAGACTTGTTCATTTAACCCCAAAGTTCTTTCACATTTTCACCACGATGAGGTGAAAATGTTTGCTCTAGCGATCGATCGTTGAATTTTTCTTGGTTTCTGTTAAACTTTAAATTATTTAACTTAGAGCAAGTGACGTCTCGTACGATCACCAGGTCAATGCAATGAGAAGTTGTAAAAGTAATTCAATTGTTTTTCTTTGTTTAGGCTATTCCCAAAAACTAATTGAAATCGTGTTTCATAAGCCACATTTTTTTAACTGGTAGCCCTACGTGGTAGGACCATCGAAGCTCTTCACTAAGTATTAAAACACTAGAATTCGTTGAAGCATTTTTTTTAACAGCTTTATTTTTTAAATCCAAATTATTTCCGAAAGTACAGGCAATCTGTAGTAACCAACATTGAATTTCTGAAAGAAATCGAAAGAAAAGAGAAGATGGAGAGGTATAACTAGGAAAATGTAAGTATGCTTAGAAAACCTGTGGACTTTCTTCAAATCACGTCCCATCTAAACGAAGGTGCAAACTTCACATCACATTCAAAATGGCAGCTATTGAAATTTAAAAGACTAGTTTACAGTGTCTGCAACGATGGTCCCCTATTTTCAATAACTACAAATAGACGGCATCTAAGAATCAAGAATGAAACGTAAGTGAAGGAATGAAAAATGGATCATTTCTGAATAAGAAAACCTGTCCACTTACACAGTACTAAAGTACTTACACAGCAGACAGGTATTCAAAGTATCAAAAATGATCATTGTCATCAATTCTTCCTTCAGTCTGATAGAACCTTCTGAAACCAAATACATTGGCTGAAACTTGGTGGCATCATGATAACCGAATGAAATTGGGGGTGGGAGAGAGGTGACAATGGCCATAACGATTAAAAAAATTTTCCGCTTTAACAGCATAGTAATTTCATAACCAATTATGCCATTGTCGTCTCTCTTCACCTATTAACGTTCAGTGTATCAAAATGCCGATGTTCCGTAGCCAATGCACATCAGTCGCCAAAGTTACAATAAAAAAGAAATGAAAAATCGATACCAATGACAATGACCATAATGAGATTAGGGAACTGCTTCCTTTGACAGCAAACAGGTTTCCTAAGCGTCAAAGATGTTCATTGTCGTATGTCGCCATTCACTTCCGTCCAGTAGAGCATAATGCCATCAATTTGCAGCCACCACATCGAATCAGATCAATTTTGCCCCTTCCTTTAAACGTTACGAATTTAAACAAAACCAAAGCACACAGAATTATCTAAGCTTCAAAACATATTCATTGTTAGACCTTCTTCTCCTCTGCTTTCATTTCGTTGTTAGAAGAACGATGTCCAAACATCGTTTTGAGTCTTTTGAAGAATTTCTTCCCCTTTTTTTCTGCCTTTGGCTCCGGAAACATTTCTTTGGCGAAAGCCACTTCTGCCATCTTCTTCTCAAAATCGATATTTTCGTTTTCGACAATCACTTGCAGGGCTTTTTCTCTTCGCTGGACAAGTTCGGTTAGTTCCGCGCGCTCTACTTCCGATGACGCAGAAGCAACCCTAGCAGAAATTCAGAGGGCAAAATCCCATCCAAGACTGGTATTTAGGACTCGTCTAGAGTCCTAGACTGGTCCAGCGGGCGGGTATTTGGACCCCTTGTTTGCAGCCATAACTGCCTCCTAGACTGGTATCGAGGACGGTTAAAAAAAGAAGATTTAAGACGGTGAGCCTCTTAAGTAAAAGCCAAAAGCCGTTCACATACCCGGCCGTTAGACTCAGCCGGGGCTCATCTTCTATACTCGTCCCAATACTCGTACCCGATATCCGTTATGGGACGGTTTTTAAAATGCACTTTTACTCCCTACGTTAAATTTTTATAGTTTCACAAAATAAAGATCTGCAAAATAACACAAATTGCTTTATATTTATCATGACATGACTGATAATCCAGTTCGTTCTGGCAACATAACAACAGGGCACAAAGACTAGAAAGGCGCAATGTGGCCAACACGGCATGGCGAGAACACAGAAAAAACATCTTTTAGGACATTTAAACCAAAAATTTGTAAGTTATTCAGTGGGTTTTTTGAATTTCTTTATGTTCTTCTCCAAAGCATCAATTTTGGACTGCAGTTCTGCCTCGTAAATAGTATTAGGTACTGGCGCTTCAAAAGTTGGGCCCTTGGTTCGCCACTGTTGCTACCTGAATTTTAAAAAAGTTTTGAATTTTTAAGTTCGAAAATACCTTAATGTAATTACTTTGAATAATGTTGATGACGGAACTTGTTCTGATTGCCGTAACAACTGTAGGCGGACTGCTGTCTTCACGTTTTCCTCTCGTAAAAGTAGGTAAGCTCTCGTAAAATTCACTGCAATAACAAAATAAAAATTAATTCTAGAGATTACAATACAATTGCACATAAAGTAATTGAAACTTACCAGGCTTGTTCTCTGGATTCATAATATTATGAACATCGTATTCCAGCCAAGTATTGAATGGATGGTGGAATCTTTCAAATGTTTTTTCCCCCCAACACGCAGGATTCAAATTGCCTTCTGATGTAGTACATGGTGGGTACAGCAGAAACTTGTGGTCCGTTGATAACCAGTAACGGGTCACAAAGCTGTATAAACATAAGAGATTGTTGTCACAGCCCCTCTCTAAGGTTTGTACGATAAACCATGAAGGCTCTTTGTATTTGGAAGGTTTGCTTTTTTCATTAGTTTCCTGTATCGTAACATATCTTCCACACCATTCTGGAAATGGTCTTCCATCCTAGGGATAAACATTTAGAACCACATAAAATGTTTAATAATAATATACAACATTGAAGAAAAAGTGTACCTGAATGTTCGTTGCAACGTGTGACTGCTGAATTATGTCGTGGTTGGTATGTAACACGTTATCTTCAACTACACAATCCATGGTGGCAGTAATCTTTTGAAATTGGTCAAAGCTTTGCATTAGTAATATTAAATGTGCACTACGAATGCAAAAGACTTTGCACCAGACGTAGAATATTAAACAAGAAATCAAACCTGCGTGTAATTTAGCGTTTCAAAACGGTACAATAACGTGAGTCTCTGTCGAAGAACTTCAAGCATTTCTGTGAAATACGTACAAATTTCATACGGACAGCATGGGCGTTGCCAGTTTTCCCATTTCGGGTTTTTTATATAAATATAAAATAATGTGTGGGGAAACTATTTTCTGTTGTATTCACAATTTCTTTTCAATTATTTTCAATTCTTTTAGTAAGGTTATTTGATTGCTAAGCTAGAATTATGCATGTACGCGTACAAAGGAAAAAAAAGGAATGAAAGTTAAGTATTGATTTTCCCTTGCATGCCTGTTAGACGTAATCGATTTCCTCCAAAGCAGACGACAACAATTTTGTTGTCTGGAAGGCCAGGTTGATGCTAAACAATATTGGATCGTGCCTGAATGCGCAAACGGAAAACGTTATAAAAATTGTAGCAATCTTATTCCGCATTTAAAATTTATTTATTAATTGAAGAAGATTAGTCAAAAGGGGATTTTCATCTTCATGAACACCGTCTCAACAATCAGTTTGCATCAACTAATTAAAACACTTACAATAACTTGTTGCTGGTACAACAAACAAGTAAATGTCAACAAACTAGCATTCCCGGTTAGCTTTTAGCTTTAAAAAATAAATAGTACAAATGATAATTGAATTAAAAGATATATATCTTTTCACGACCTACCTTTATATTTCTTTTTCACGACGTTTCCTCTGATATCAGAGGAAACGTCGTGGGGTTGGAAACACATAAATTTTTAATAGAATACTGGTATTTTTACCAGTCAAGATGAGTTCCAAAAGTCAGTAAAGGACGAGTCCAATCCTAGTATTTTGTCTGTACATCAATCAAATATTTTTGTAGAAAATTGTAAGAACGTAGGCCAGTGAAAAAACGAGTCTCATACTGGTTTTTTGTATCCACATCAATCCCAATTTTTTCAGAAAATTTGGAGGACATAGGCCAGTATTAGACGAGTATAATACTCGTACCACGGGCTGTAGCGCTCGGCTTTCGTGCTAGCGTACAAGAGACCAGTAAAAAATGAGCCCAACATTGGTACTAGGGACTTAAGCGCTTCGCTTCTTTTCTGCGTCCATAAAACCGGATTTGTACTAAGCTAGTACCAGACAACGAACCGAAAGTACTTAAGCAAGTTGATTCCGTATTCAGTACGCAAACTTGTCCGGAAAAATGAGTTCAAATTAGAGTATCGCGGACGCAGACCCCATCCGGACACAAAGTTTCTGCTAGGGAAGTTTGTTTTTCTTATTTTTAAGCTCGTCTTCTGCATCACGTATAACTTCGCAGGACCTCCTTCTGTCATTTTCATAAATATTTTTAAGCTTAGAAAAAGTCTTCCTGAGGTTGTCGATACAGTTGGATTCTTCGAGCTCAATGACTAGCGGTTCAAATTCGTTCTCGGACTCGGCCCTTTTTATCTCGAACGCTACCATTAATGTCCATTATGGTCTCTGACATGTGCTGCTCATACTCTTCGCGATTTTCATTATTCTTGTGCTTTGCCATCTCGATGCGTAACCCCAAGTAATTGATCATAGAACCGGTCAAGTCTAGCACTGTTTTAGGTCCGGCATCTGATTTTGTTGACGGCGCTTGGGGAGGCGTTTCATTTCCCGTTGTGCGTGTTATTTTAATCAAATGCGCATTTTCTTCATGTAAACGGAGCTTGTGGAAGTGTCTACGACCCAGGAAGTTGGGCATAGCCTTATATCCTGCACACACGTAAATTGGGGTTTCAAATGATTCGCCGTCTAATTCAACAAAGGGGTAGAAAAATCCAACGAGGTCATCCCATTTTACGTGCTCTTTGAACTTCCCTGTACGCTTCGCCATGACCAAAGTGATCTTCGTAAAAGGCGTTAAGTCTGGCTCGTCTAATTTTTGCCATTGGTCTAAACTGATGATGGAATGTTCACAGCCTTTGTCAATCACCATATCCACTTGATGCCCGTTCATTGTTACCTGCACGGACTTGGTCTTGATGGGTTTGTCTTCTGTCAAAAATCCCGGTTTGACTAATTTCTTTTTCATTCGCTCGAAGAACGATGGCTTCGACTGTTTGACGTCCTTTGCAGGTGTCGTGTTGATCGCTGCGCCGCTTACTGTATCGGTGTCTGTGGGAGGGGGCTCGAGCATTCTTAACAGCTCCTTCCGGCGCCCAAGAAACGGGGATGCTTTTGATCTCGGGACTTGCTCCATTACGCTGGTAGTAGATTCATCCACTATGCCAGAATCGTCTACTAAAATATTTTGAGCAGAATCAGTTTCATTTACCGGTGCGCTGTTCTCTGCTTGGCAAACAGATCTCGGGACTAGCTCAATTACACTGGTAGTAGATTCATCCGCTATGCCAGAATCGTCTACTAAAATATTTTGAGCAGAATCAGTTTCATTTACCGGTGCGCTGTTTTCTTGCTCTTGCTCCCTACCGTATTGTGCCGTCTGCATTCGCAGAATTTTTTTCGTGCTGATCAATTCTTTTTTTGTGCTGATCAATTCTTTTTTCGTTTGACGTAACAACTTTTTTAGTGCTTTCATTTTCTTCATGTCGTTCTTCTTAGCTAACCGAAGTTGCTTCTGATTCACTTCTATCTGCCTTTCTAGTTTGTTACGCGTCTCTGCTGCCTCGTTTAATGACAATTTCGACGCAGTCAGATTTCTATTTGTCCGCTTCGGTTCATCTTTGTAAAATTTCAAGTCAGTGTCTCGAAATCCAGCTTTAGGCCTAGGCGTAGTTCCATCTGGTTTCTCTGCTTGGCAAACAGTACTAGATGAAGTATTCTGGGGTAAAGGATGCGTCATGTTACATTCCTGTAACAAGTCGTTCCTGTTTTCTGGTGTAAACTGTTCAGGTTGTTCTTCTCTGATGGAAGATCCTGTTGATCCTGTGACGAACGTGAAGTTATTCATCCGCCTATGCCTAAAGCTAGATTTCGAGACACTGACTTGAAATTTTACAAAGATTGGTTCACATCTATTCTGTGGTCACATTTTACCTTGATCTTAATTTCTCTTTCATTCCAGTCTCCTTGATGACATTTTGCAGCTAACCGTAAAAGATGTCCAGCCATTATATTTCCCTGTTTAAGAATAGAAGACGAAAAGAGATGCTAAATTTTCAAAGAACGCTACTCAGACGACACGGCTAATTGCTGATTCATCCCGAACAGTAAAGAGTTTTATTCTCTTAAATTCAAGTGCATATCTGGGCTCCCTTCTTTCTGTGGCCCCGTTTCCCCTAAATTTCTAATAAGCCCGTAGGGGGGTCATGCCCCTACTGTGATCAGCAGTTAAAGGTTGTGAGTGCGCTGTCCGGAAAGGGGACGTGGGGGTCCCCCTGGCTCGATGATATCTTTTTGAGGGTCTTGGGGCTACCCACATATCCGAATAACGGTTAATCGCTCACGTGAAAACTTGTCCTTATCATCACTCTTCATCCTTTTCCGGCTTCTCTTAGCCACGCACCGGGTAATCTCCCCGGTGAGTCAACTAAGGTAGGGGGAGACTCTACTCATGTGGTAGAGTTTTCTCCTACCTTAGTTGACACAAAAAAATTTTACATCAATAAAAATTGTTTTTTTTTAATTCAAAAATCTTTTTACTTATTTTGTCTTTCTTGTACCTTATTTTATACGTCTACATGTAATCCACATGAGGTATTTCTTCATTTATCTTTTGCTGATATGCATCATTCTGGTATTCGAACCTCAGACATTTCATATCTCAGTCGAACGCTGTACCATTGAGCCACTGTTAACCATATAGACAATAATTCCCATTTGAAAGCGTATCGACTTATCCACTACAAACAAAGGTATTAAGGAAGAAATTACATATTTGTATACGTTGTAGATGGCTCAATGGTAAAGTATTAAACTGATACGCTGGAGGTCTAGGGTTCGATCCCCAATCCAGTTCATGAACATACTCTCATAAATAAAAACAAACTTTATTTAAAAATCTAACACATTTTTTATTGTCCCTCCATCCTCCCACAAATCCTCCACTTACATTCACATCTTACAACACAACACAATACAAGACATACATAAATAACTAACTAACAAGTTGGCTGCCACGCCACTAAATTTACATTAATTACGTCGCTATCGGAAGGATAGCGACCAAGGGGGACTTGCCCGCTGACAAGTCCGGGCTGACATGATGATGGAGACCGTTGTGGGAACGCACACCCCAGGTCTCCACCACACATCGGACAAAGGGAGTCCCTCTGGTGCGTTGCCTAATTGCCTTTCGGCGAATCTTGGGCAGTGGCAACTACTCCACCTCATGAAAGATAGGCCATGAGGCAGAACAGCGCGGCCCGTCCCTATATAGCTAAAAAAAAAAGGGGAGCAAACGGGCGTGGCAGCCAACGTGTTAATTAGTACTACACAATTACACAATAAAAAAATACAACGATACCACAAAGACCAGGCGATGACGTGGCGACCACGAGGCGACGGGCGAGGCGATGATAGCGCGACGGGCGAAGAGAAGACGTGGCGACCGGGCGAGAAGGTGACGTGGCGACGGGAAAGGCGAAGACGGGGCGACGGGCGAGGCGAAGACGGGGCGACGGGCGAGGCGAAGACGGGGCGACGGGTGAGGCGAAGACGGGGCGACGGGCGAGGCGAAGACGGGGCGACGGGTGAGGCGAAGAAGACGGGGCGACGGGCGACGGGGCGAAGACGGGGCGACGGGCGAGGCGACGACGGGCGAGACGAAGACGGGGCGACGGGCGAGGCGACGACGGGGCGACGGCCGAAGCCAAGACGGGACGACGGCCGAAGCGAAAACGGGATGACGGGCAAGGTAATGACGGGCGTGGCGAACACGAAGAAGGCTTTGTTCTTAATCGTAAAAGTAAAGAAAAAGAACCAGTTAGTGGGAAATATAAGATTGTTGTTGTAACCAAACGTTGAAAGCAATTCGACTTACTTCTGCTGTCCGAAGACTGAAAAGACTGTAGGGCCAGCAAATAGGCAGCAGACAGCTAAGAGTTGGCAGTTCTATGGTTGAATGTTCAATTTAAATAAAAAGGCAAACTATATGAGGCAGAAGAAAAATTTAAAATACCAGTAGAAATTGTGTTGAGGTACATGTCTATGTCTGTTGGTAGGCTAGGTCGAGATTACAACTGCCGAAATGACTGTTGTTACAGCTGATACTGCAACGAAGATGAATATGGTGCACTACTCAGATCACGATTAACAGTAGACCATGAGTGGTTAAAGAGTAGAAGAATGATATTATGGTATTCCTACCCATAGGATTTGCATCTTTGGTGACATTCCTCAACAGGACGTATTCTTTACAAACGAAGTTTCATGAGCTAAACCTTAGAAGCAAAATCCGTCAATGAGATTCTTTTTTTTTTTTTTTCTTTCTTTCTTAAGGTGCCTCCCGTGTGGCGTTGCCATATCGAGAGCGGGTCGTCCTAGGAGACCGAAATTGGCACCGGGAAATTGCTCGGAAAAGTGGGATGATTTTGAATTAGATTAGCAGCGTTTGTGGAGTCCTGATTTCCAGAAGAAATTTAAAACCAAGTCCCTGATCTTGAATTTGGCGAGGTTGTCACAAACTTGCGGTGGATGTAGGAGATTGGATAGGTTCAACTGAAGTTTTAACTCCGAGAGGAAGCTTTTAGTTCCTCTCTTTCGGCAGCGAGGTGGGGACACTCAATAATTAGATGTGAGGGAGTCTCTTTCACAGGGCAGCCATAGCTGCAGTATGGGGATACAGAGGGATCAAATAACGAAACGCGGGCGTTTAAACGTAGCCGGTTCGACCGGAGTTTGTGAAGAATGCTGTTTCTGACTCTGTTAGGGTGCACCAACCAGGGTTCTGGGTGAATGGAGTTCCTAGGGTGAGAAGCAAAGAAGTCATGGTGACTCGCAAGGTATAGAGACATCAGCTTGGACCATGCTATGCGAAAAACATTTAGGGCGAGTTTAGGTGAGTCGACGAGATCGATTTTTTCGCAGTTAGGATCCGTTCTTGCGTCGTTTGCCAGACGATCCACTAATTCATTTTCTGGAATGCCTACATGGCTTGGAATCCAGTAGAGAATAACTTTGGAGCCGGCAGAAGAGCTGGTTAAGGCCCTGTTCCGAATCTTGACCACCAGTTCGTTTGAAGGGTGTAGAGCATTGATGGCGGAGATGGCACTGAGTGAGTCCGAGAAGATCCGGATTAGCTGCGCCGGGCCGTTGTCAGCGTGTTCAATGGCCTTTAGAATAGCCAACAATTTAGCTGTGAAGATGTTCGTATCACTAGAAAGTTTCCAGGCTTTTTTCACTTGAGAATTTGGGCAGTAGATGGCGCATGCTGTTGAGTTGTTTTCGAAGTCACGGGAGCCATCTGTGAAGACGCTTACCGTACTAGAACTGGCGTTGTTTTGCGTAAACAGTGCTCGAAAGAGTAGTCTGGTGAACGTTGGATTTTCAAGAGCATTGTTTTTCGAGATTGGGAGTATAAATGTAGGTATTTTCGGCATCAACCATGGAGGATTTAGCAGATTTTCGGGAAAACTAACGGAGGTAAACAGGGAAACTTTTAAAGCTAACAGTTGGAACTTGCACAACACAACACTTGGGGTACTTCTGGTGTTCCATAAGGTGAGGCTAGAGTAAGTACTTTTCGCACTATCATAGAAAGGGTTCTTTGGTTTACTTTGCAGCTTTATGAGGTAAAGGCAGGCTAACCATTCACATCTGCAATGAATGGGGGTTATGCCTGTGTCCAGCCACAGATGTGCACGAGGAGTGGAGTTTGGAGCCAGAAGGATTGCACGAAGAATTCAGTTTTGGATTGTATCCAGCTTCCTGGTAAGGGGAGATCTGCCCTGAAGGATACTTAGGTAAGAATAGTCTACAATGCTTCTTACTAATGCTGTGTACAGATTGACCAGGAGTTTGGGTTTCAGGTTCAGATTCTTCCTAACCAGGATTTTGAAGAAGTTTGCTCTTCGAGAAACCTTTGTAACTAAATCTTGCAGATGTTGGTTCCAGTTGAGCTTACGGTCAAAGGTGATACCCAGGAATTTGCCATGACTGACGGCAGGGATACTCTCACTGTTAAAGGTCAGATGGAGAGGGACGTAGTTCTTAATTCTTCTGCTGAACGATATGGAGAAACACTTGGACACAGAGATTTGGAATCTCCAGGTAGCACACCATCTTTCAAATTTTCTTATTGCAGTTTCTAGCCTT